>NW_004797673.1:501854-506751 GCF_000002075.1 Aplysia californica
CACATACACACACACACACATACACATACACACGCACACATGCACACACACAAACACACACACACGCGCGCGCGCGCATGCACACTCACGCATGCACGCAGGGACACATACACACACACACACACACACACATACACACACACACACACACACACACACTAATGCACGCTCACCCACGCTTGCGAACACATATACACACATACTTTCTCTCACACATCCTGCTCTTTTCCACACACATAAACGTAATGACAGATTAGTAATTTTTATATTATTATATCTATAGGCATACGATTCCCGAATACCACTGTAGTATACCGAATAATTTGTGTCTGTAACAATTGTGTCCCCCCCTTCCACCACTCAAATACAATCTGGATCATTTAGGTAGCAGGCTTTGGCTATAATTTTCAGGGATAGCCCAGGCTGAGAGTGATACCCAACCTCAATAAAGAGACCTAGCTACTCGATAAAAATTCCCCAAACTCAGAAATTGAACGCGGGCCTCCTGCGTCCGACGCTACACCACAGGCGTACGGGTTGCTCGATTGAGCAGGAGATTCAATTCTTAGCCAAGTTGGCCAGCGGTAGCTCCAAGAAAGAGAAACTTTGGTGAACAAAGAAGAGAGCGGGTGGTTGGCGGGTGCTCAGGTGTGGTTTATTCCTTCTTTTCTATCAAACACCTACCGGCCTATCCTCTCCTCCTTTTTTAGGTTTGATACTCACTTGTAACACCTCTTTTGTTTTAGTAAGAGTTTAACCAAAGATCGTACGTAACAAGATAGTTCACTCAGTCATAAAAGTGTCCGCGGAAGTCCGCGCACTGCTTCAGATGGCGCTGCAGTCTATGTTTTGAAATTCTCTTTCGTTTCTCCGGAAGAATAATAGCAATAGCACGGTTTGTTAGTCTCACTTTTACTGTTTTTCACACAAGTAGGGTAGCTCTGATCGCAAAGTTCGCTCTTTTTCGAAGAAGGCGCCTCCGAATTTTGAGGACCGCTTTAAAAAAAAAATCAACTGGCTCAAAGAAAGGAGTGAACTATCTTGTATACACGATATTTGGTTTTACCTCTAAATTTTCGACGCTCGTATGACCTTATTCTGTTGCAAGTGCTGTAATGCTCTTGCTAAAACTAAACGAAAAGAGAGAAAAGTGAACTGGTATAAATAAATCTACTTGAGCCACTCACTCGGAGCTGACTTGACCTATGACGCACATCTGATTCTGGGGTCTGCATTCTCCATGGCATAACATTATGTCGGTCGACGTGGCTTCATGCAAGGAGGAGATTTTTAACTAGTCTTTAGAATGAAAAGCTTATGTAAACTTTTCAAACGTTAAACAAGCTTATTTATTGTTTATTTAAGCCAAAGATTCTAGATACTCCTCTTTTCGTCGGGCCACATGTGTGTAGCGGTGACAGCATGCACCAAAGACACTTTTAACTAACTGTAATTATAGAGGGCTTCAGTGGAGTTTTCATCCATGAACCAAGCTTATTTTGGGATGGTTGGTGGCTACTCTGGTGTAGTTTACCACTTCTTATCTACCAAACGTCTGTCGTCCTAATCTTCCCTCCCTTTTCTCTTTGCGTGTTACTCTCTAGTATCGCCTCTAATGTTCGGCACTGATATGACCTATCAGTGTTGCAAGTGCCTTACAACTTTTACTCAAACTACAACTAAACTAAACTAAATCGAGCTTAGTTTGCTCGTTAAAGCTGAAAAGACCTTTGGTAGGGATGTATCTTCTTGGCTCCAGGGCAGTCTTTGTACTGGTCAGGGACGTGGTAGGACTTCCATATGGTTGTTTTTGGACACCAAGGTAATGGTAAGTCAGAACGGTCAGTGTCTGCACGTTGCTCTTTGGGTCAGCATTACTTGGAGGCACGGACTGAATTCCACACATGGACATAGTCTGGACGATCGTATTGTCTGCAGAAAATAAATGTGAGGCATGGTTGTGAAATCCGGCGCTTGCCAAAATAAAGGAACTGAAGAAGCCGGCATTCTATCAAATTTTGATTTTGCTCAACCCTTTTATGTCCATTTAAGAACACATGTCTGTTTTGATGTTACAGTAAAACTTTAATTAAAGACCAAAAAAAAATGAAAATTTTCAGTTTCCACGGACCCTCAAGAAATGGAAATAACTAAATTTTAGCGCAATTATCTCACAAATTTTTACCTCTGAAAACAGGCAACCCTCACATCCTTCAAATACAAATAGTTCAACTTGTATTCAAAACAGATGGGAGTTTCTTTCATCAAAAACAAGACCGATTAGTAAACTTAAAGATGATACCAATAGCTCCACAAGTCCCAAAATTGACTAATGCCTTATTCCACCGCGTTGTGACACAAACGTTAACCCATTTTTGCATGAGGTATGAACTATTTGAATCGGATGCTCACATTAGGCATATTGTGACCTATCTTATTCACAACTCTGCCGGCATTTTCACCAAATGTTACTGGGATAGGAGGTTCAAAATTTTAAAACAGCACTGGATAGTATGCAACAAAATTTAACAGTTATCCAATGACCGTACATCACCGAGTATGGAATGAGATTCTTTTAAACATGAAAACTAGAGCTTCCAATATGCCAAGAGTCATAAATCAAAAAGATATGAAATCAGACTCTCAAAACCCACAGGGTGCCGACAAATGAAACAAACTCTCGCATCGGGATATAAGAAAAATACGATTATTTATGTCCTGAGGAAAAACGGGGTATTATATAATATATTATTTTATCAAGTTTTCCAACTTTGTCGATACATATAATTATTATCATTTTTGTTACCACTATGGTCATTATTGTTAACATCATTTGCTTACTTACAAGTTCTCACAAGCTTAACCCCTTCACAGCTACTGCGACATAGAGCTCACGTCTCCTCCTACTCCCACTCCCACTTCCCCCACTCCCGCTCCCTCCTCCCATTCCCATCCCTCCCCCTCTCATTCCCTCCCACTACTCCCCAACCCATCCTCCCCTCCCATCCCTCCCCTTCTTCCACCCTTCCCCTCCCCTTCTCCCTCTCCCATCCCTACCCCCTCCCTCCGATAATCACAGTAGGTCAATGTCAATTTCAATAGACTACTGCTTGCAGTATGTTAATAGAAAACAATCTACGAAATAATAATGTCGGCATCTGGTCTGCTTTTTATTTACTAGTCTTATTTCTGCACATTTAGATCTAGTTGCCGTTTAAAAAAAAAAAAAGAAGTCAATAATGGTAGATTATTTGGTTTTCTTGACTTAACCCAGCAAGTTTGAGTGGCTGAGGGAAAAAAAGACGTTTGAGAGTGTGCCGGGGAGAGCAAAGTTGTGTAACCCCAAAGACCATCTCTGCGAGATCAGTTCACTGCCCTTTTCCTTGTGAGGTTCAGAGTGTTGACAGTTATTGGGCCGTCGGTGGAGAAGGGACAGCGACGATACCAAACTCCTAAGATCAGGCAAAAAAACCAAGTAACAAACAACGACTTATTTTTATCTCTATAAACTAAGATTTATGACATGCACGAATGCGCTTTTACCGGGAGACTTGCCTCATCACTCAGTTCTCGGGCGCAGCAGCGAAGATTCAAAGATAAGGGAACGAGAAGGACGAAGTTAATAATAATATGATTCTCAGGAAACAGAATTTAGCTCCAAGACTGTGGCATAATTTATTCCCCTTCTTGCAAAGTTTCTTATATATTACGCTCCCTTGCTTGATATCAAGGGCAGTCGACTCCTGTTTTTTTTCCTTGCTAGAAATCAAGGGCCATCAACTCCTGTTGTTATTATTATTTTTGTTGTTTTGCTTTTTTTTTTTTCCTTAGCTTTTTTGTAGTTAGTGTTAAACAAAAATTCTATACAATATCATTATTCTTCATTCTTGAACGATCTGAGAATTTATAAAGATTTTTTTGTTTAATTGTTTACGTGTGTCTATGGTGTTGCAGTTAGACACTTCGTTGTCACACGCAGGTGGCCCGAGTTCGATTCACAAGTTGGGAGTAGTTTATCAAGTTCCTCCGTCTGTCTGCTGATGTATGGCATTCGCCCTCTCAGCAAGGGTTCGCCCTGACTGGCAGGTTAAGAAATCCCGTCTGCTCAATGATTTAAATTGTGTTGTCTGGGACGTAAAAGGAAGTACATTTAAACAAAGAAGAATAGTTTAACTGTCTACACTCACCTTCTATCACCAAGTTGCTAGCCGCTAGCATGGCCAGTGTGACATAGAAGATTGCCATGTCGGTGATTCCTCAACCTGCAATATGACAATAACAAAACTGTGAGACAGCGTGGGGGAATCAGGCTCTCGTCAAAATAATCAAAGTGAAGAAACTTGAATTTAAAACGCAGGTTTGTGCATTTTTATAACATTTTTTTTGTTTTTTGGCTCAACACCTTTCATGCCCATAAAAGAACTCATTTCTGTGTGGATATTTCTGAAAAACGTTGATTAAAGGCACACAAAATAAAAATGTTCAGTTATTACGGACTCTTAAGCTAAGGAAATAACTAATCTTTGATGGCCATTTTCTCATTAATTTTATCTCTGAAAACAGGTGACCCCCACCTCCTTCATTCGCAAATATCTCGACTTGTATTCAAGATAAATGGATGTTTTTTTTTCATCCAAAATAAAGACAAGTGAACAAGCTTTAGGTTGATACTAATGACTCTACATTCCCCAACATTGACGAGAGCCTGATTCCACCACGCTGCCTCACAAATGTTTGTGAGGACGATAATAAATGCATCGATAAAGAATATGGCTGAAGTAAAAGTAAATTGGCTATCTGCCTTAAGATGGCTTGCAATTTTATGGACGAAGTGGAAATAGCATTACTACTACTACTACTACTACTACTACTACTACTACTACTACTACTACTACTA
>NW_004797673.1:508715-510408 GCF_000002075.1 Aplysia californica
AAGAAGAAGAAGAAGAAGAAGAAGAAGAAGAAGAAGAAGAAGAAGAAGAAGAAAAAGAAGAATTATTACTATTATTATTATAGTGATAATCATCATTATCATCATTATCATCATCATCGTCATCATCATCGTCATCATCATTATCATCATCATTGTTTACATCCGTGAGGAGCAATTTCTGCTCAACGACAAGTTTTATACGCCTTACAAACTATAATAATGTTATTATTTCCCGAGCCGACCTAATAAGTTTCTGACACAATCTGAACTTCCTGGGAAGTATACAGGGCAAATGATCAAAGGAAGATTACTTTTGTATGTAACGATTAAGAATCTGTTTTTAATTTTTTGGTAAGTGCTTTAAGGAGCTTGCAGCTGCACAAGGTCATATGAGAGCGCGGAACACATTAACAGTTGGAAGGAAATTTTGAATTTTACCCCAGTGGCAGCTGAAGCCTATTCTTGTCGATGTTAGACTACAAAAAGATCATTATTGTACGCAACTTGCACACAGGATCTTCGAGACTTTTCGCCCTAATACGATAAGTTAAGGTTGTTCGATCTTACCTACCACAAGATTACAGGTGTGGCTGAAAGACAGCAGTAAGAAGGAGCCAAGGAATAACAGCAGAAAGGCTGCAGAAAGAGTCAGGAGCCCAGAGGAGAGGGCATAGGAAGTAAGCTGGTGTGGGAAGAAGGTGGAGATGAAAGCAGACCTCAGAACATTGTTAGAGCTGAAAGGGGAAACATTTTAGAGAAGAAAAATGTCCATCGCTGTCAGAATTCGAACTCAAGACCTTTTGTCTTGGAGCCGTACACGGTAACCTCTCGACCACGAGAGCTCCCCGAGAATCTCTGATATTCACTCAGTCATGTATGAGACGGACAATAGAAAGAATAATCTGCTTCTTTAATCAAAAGTCTGGGTCAGGATGGTTCATCGTAACGCAAACCTTACTGACGGCCACATCACTTGTGAGTGTACAGCCACTTAGCTTGTAAAAACACTTTAAATTCGCCCCTCTTAAGTGTCGAATAAACATAACACCATGATGTTTTCCCCAGATATCAGCCTTTCGTCATTTATAATCAGGAGTAAAATTAGACGTACTTTTACAAATTTTTGTTCCGTTTGAGTTGAGCTTTTGTTTTAATTTACATTTTTCACTCTTCCTCGGGACCCATCGCTTTAGTGTGGTTGGAGTCCTATAGTCGTAGTTTCTACAAATCCTACACAAATCACGTTAGATATTTACAATACCAGTGATCAGACTTAAGTATCCTAACAGTTAATGTTTTAATGTGATATAAAAAAAATATGTCTATCAATATTCATATTATATAATCTTACAATCTATAAATATTTATATCTATATTTTTATCTATCTGTATGTCTATCGCGTCTATCTCTATTATTTCCTATCTGTCTGTCTTTCAATCTATACTTACTTTTATTTCTGTTCAAAAATGTGTGACGTCAATTCATAATAATTATTATATTCCTTGCTGGATTATCTTTTTGTTTAGCACGTCAAAGTGACAATGTATATGTATGCCTATGTGTGTATTTGTAAGGGAGGGTGGGTGGATGGATGTGTGTGTAAGTGTGTGTATGTGGGTGTGCCTGTGTATTTATATGTATGAATCTGCGTGTGTGTGTTTGTGTGCGTGTGTGTGTATGTGTGTGTGTGTG
>NW_004797673.1:510508-518261 GCF_000002075.1 Aplysia californica
TGAGTATGTATGAGTGGGTGGGTGGGTGGGAGACACAAACACAGAGAGAGAGAGAGAGAGAGAGAGAGAGAGAGAGAGAGAGACAGACAGAGAGAGAGAGAGGGGGGGGAGATAGAAGGAAAGACCATCAGATAATTAGAAACCAGACAGACAGACAAAGATATGAACTAAAAAAACAACAGGCAGAAAGACAGACAAAAAAGTAGACAAACCGACAAACAGACGGACAGACCGACAGACAGACAGATAAACAGACATACAAACAAGCAGACAGACAAACAGACAGACAGACAGACAGACAGACAGACAGACAAAGATATGGACTAAAAATCAACAGACAGATAGACAGACGGGTAGACAGACAGACAAATAAGCAGACAGACCGACAGACAGACAGACAGCAACGGACAGCGTCGAGCCGTCAACAAGCTAAACAATTGTTTCACCACGTGGTGGAATCAGGCGCTCGTCAATTTTTTTGGCATATGGAGTTATTGGTATATTCTTAAAGCCTGTTCATTTGACTTCCTTTTTGTTTTAAAAAGTCCATCTATGTTAAATAGGGTCGAAATATTTGCGATTGAAGATGGTCAGGGTTGCCTGGTTTCAGAAGTAAGATTTGCGAGAAAATGGCCGGCAAAGTTTGGTAACTTTCATAACCAGAAAGTCCTTGGAAACTGAAAATTTACATTATTTTGTGCATTTATTCAATGTTTTTCAGTAATATCCACTCAAAAATGTTATTTAAATGGACATAAAAGGTGTTGAGCCAGAAAAAGAAAATAAGAAAAAACACATTCGATCACCACAAAAAATGCAAATTTCTGTAAGTTTTATTATTTTGACCAGAGCCTGATTTCACCACAATGCCTCACAATTATAGGACATTGCAACTTTGAGCCAAGGCTCACTCGAGCAGCTCTTCAAATAACTATTTTTAGAACAAAGCGGAATTTGGCAGAGGGTTGGTCTATTGTGTGATTTAGAACATCACTTAAAGTACTTCAACGTATGTACACACACACACACACACACACAAACACACACACACACACACACACACACACACACACACACACACACACACACTGGTTCATTGGCCACAACCGAAGCCATGAACCAACTTAATCCGAAGTTCTTTTTCTCTATATTACGAGAAATATTCTCCTCTGTTGAACCAGTGGTCCTCGTTAGGCATTGAAGGACGAACTATCATGGTAATTGAACGTATGTCTTCTGTAAGCGAGTAGACGACAATGTGTCTTACTGCTATGCACTAGACACTGTTGGTCATATCTGCGACCAATTGAAGGTGTCAGAAAAAAAACACAGTGCCTCAATCATAATAAGCTAAAAATGGAGATCCTGTCCGTCCATAAACGTAAGGGGAGACCATGCAACATTGTATTTGAACAAAGAGGGCTCTATAATATTGATACAGAGCTAGTGGCAGTGACGCCACCCACGAAAATGAACAGGATGTACCCACTGTGGGACGTTGAGAATTGACTACAAGAACCAGCACTCTCCAACAAACAGTGAGTTCTTTTCGATACTCAAGTGGAAACGTCTAGACGGTTATAGGAGGGTTTCTACAAGCTCTAAATTGTGTGTGTGTTTTGTGTTGTTTTTTTTGTTATTTTTTGGGGGGAGTCTTTTAATTAAGACTTCGTGGGGAGCCAGGTAGGGCTCAAATTGTTCATGTAAATGGTAGCAGGCCGGTCATGCCTTTAGAGTGCGAAAATAGCAACATAATTATCTGACAAGCTTTATGTCAGTGCTACTATCTCTTGTACTCTGTAGCCACTCAACAAGTGAATGAAATACCAAGATGGCTATACACTACAGTTATGGCCTTCACAAATTACCCCACCTTTATGCAACATAATATGTATCACGTGCATGTCTAGGGGTTTTTTTCCTTCTGTTTTTTCTTTTGTTGGTTTTTTTTCCCCTCGTGATTACCTTAAGTTGAATTAAGACTCTATAATATAGCTCTGTCCCATTCAATTATTCTCTGTGTCTATGACTAAGTCAATAAGAGCAGCTGAGTAATTACCAGAGGTCTCCTTTATTTCTAATGAACTACAGTTCTCAGAGAGTGGCCCACTCACAATGGGTTCACACACTCTGAACCTGAGAAATTAGGCCAAAGGTCACAGGTGACAGGGGAAACCCAAGTGCTGCTACAGCTATTGCATCTGTCATGGAGTTATTTGTAATGTGTGTGAATGTGATTTTAAAACATTGATTTAACTAAATAGTCTCGAGTACTTATTTGATGATATATACATATTATAAATTATATAATATTAATATATAAGCTATATAGAAAGTATAACAATATTATGTCATAATGCTATCTTGAAAGAGAATTTTAAACTCTAATTAATCAGAAACGCTATAAATTGAGCAGAAACTTTTTTTAAAAAGAGAAAAAAAAACAACCTCTGCTATGCTCGTTTAGCAATGTATTGCGCTGTTATTTTGAAAGTTTGAATAATTAGTACGATTTTTTTAGCAGCTTGAACTTGAAAAAAGTTAATTGCTTCGGTTATTTTATTGACTTCAATAACGAATCCCTTACAGACCCTAATGCTAGAGTCATATTTGATATAAGTAACCGAATATTAACACAGAGATCTAATTATTGTTGGTTATATTATTGTTCTGTTCCTATGTTTGGATGAAAATAGTCTGTGTGGGTGTGTGTGTGTGTGTGTGTGTGTGTGTGTGTGTGTGTGTATGTGTGTGTGTGTGTGTGTGTGTATGTGTGTGTGTGTGTGTGTGTGTGTGCATTAATGTATATTGCATGAGAAGAAAGGAAGTAGTAAGAAAGGTTTTTGAAAAATGGGTATTCCAATGTAAAACGCATTGAGCTACTTTTTTGGAAATGCGCTATATAAATGTTATATATTATTATTATTATTATTATTATTATTATTATATTATTAAAATGATAAATCTTAAAGGCGACACAAGGAAGACAAACAGACAAACTCACTAACTAACAAGGAAGACAAACAGACAAAACGAAGTAGTATCGTACCCATTCCTACATCCCACTGCCTCCACTCCAATCCCAAAAACGCACCTTCACACACACACACACACACACACACACACACACACACACACACACACACATACACACACACACACACACACACACACACACACACACACACATACACACACACGCACACATACACACACTCATATTCAAGTACATAATGTACTCACTTTACACACAGCTTATGCACCAAACCAGGGAAAACCCACTTAAAACTGCGCGTCGTTGGCGGAATTGATAGTTTTTTAGAAGTCGATGTCGAGTTCTGACAAAAAGCCGTAGCCCATCCCACTATTCAAGAGCCATGCTAAGTGGTTTGATAAAAATTAATGCTATTAAAATGACACCGTGAGCGAGAGTTCTCTTCTTTTTTTTTAAAAGCAGATATAAGTCTTCTCTTCTTTTTCTTGTTCTTAGATTTCCCAGTATATTTTAAAATTTACTTATGGGATCCATCGGCAATAAAGCAGTCTGTCTCTTGTCAACAAGATATTATTAAGTGAAAAAAACCCAAGACAAAAACATTAACTAAAACAAAAAACAAAAAAAAAAGAAAATATTGATATTGACTAGTATTGGGTTGAAGGTGAGATATGTTTATAATAATAATAATAATAATAATAATAATAATAATAAATTACACTTTTATTTGTCGCAGAAGGGCACTTTGTTTTACAATGGCAAACATACATACATAAATACATAATTATAAATACGTACATACATAAATACATACATGCATAAATACATACATAAATACACACTATTACACAAATACAGAACAGTTTACAAAACAATGCCACTGTCGGTCGCCAGTGTGCAGCGCCCTGTAATTTGAGCTTGGGTTGTTGTGTCTTGCTCCAGGACACACTCCAGTGACCACCCATCTGATCCCCGTGTCACCGACACTTGCTTGACATTGCTTGAGTCAAAACTCACTACTCACTTAGCCACTAGAGCCCCCCCCCCCCCCCCCACACACACACACACACACACACACACACACACACACACACACACACACGCCCACACTCATACACACACACACACACACACACACACGTATATTATGGATATGTATAAATTAAAATAAAAAAAAAAAAATGGGAAAAAGGATATATATATATATATATATATATATATATATATATATATATATATGTAATATATCTATACTTTTACTTTATTTTTCCGATCCAGCGGCCATTCCAGTTCTAGCTCTTCGGCCTATCGATAAGGCAAAGAATTTACATGTTTTTATCAGTGAGTTGTTTGCGGGTGCTCTGGTGTTTGCTTCTTCTTTCCTATCAAAGATCTATCGTCCTTATCTAAACTTCTTTGTTTTATCTTTGTTATTCTCTTGTAACATGCTAATCTTCTGGCGCTCATATGACCTTATTATGCAGTTGCGAGCGCCGTAAAACCTCTACTAAAAATAACTAAAAGGTTTTTATCAGCTGTGTTTTGTCGCTGTATAGAGTATTTTCGATATCTGGGAAAGGCAGGTTGGTAGGTACTACGCAGGTCGCTAAGTGCAGGGAAGGTAAAGAGGTGGTGTGATACTGTTTCATTCTGGCAGTTACACGAATGGCAGTCGGATGGGGTATCCTTGCGGATCCTATATAGGTAGGAATTCAGTGGGATGTGTTGTGTTCGCAGGCGAAAGATAGTAACTTGTTCTCTTCTACTCAGGGAATTTAGAGCATCATTTGAGTTGGGAGCAGTCATGTGTGCGAATGCAGATCTTCCAGTTTTGCCCATTGGCCATTCATTCAGCCACTGTTCTCTGATGTTGCATTTGATGATGTTCCTGAATGTCTGTTATGATACCGGGTTTCGAGGTTGTGTTTGTGATGCTCCCTTCTCGGCAAGGGTGTCTGTTCTGTAGTTTGTTGGGAGGTTGCTGTGGCCAGGTACCCACTGTAAAGTAAGGTCGACGGCATAGGCCTGTATAAAGGTGTTGATTGTTTGAGCCACGGATAGGCGTGCTGGGCTTTCGAAATTTATGTTTTCCAAAGCTTGGAGTACTGATTCTCAGTCTGTGAAGATAACAGTGTCCTTGATTTTGTTTGGATGTATTATGAAAATGTTGGTCATGTGGAGGATTGCTGCTGCAATGGCGATGGCCTCTGCCTCGTGATTTGTACAAAAGGTACCACAAGCATCAAATAGTTCTTCACATGTTTTGTCATTACGTTCTATTCTTACCCCAAAGCCTGCAATGATAGTTCCCTTGAAGGCTGACCTATCTGTATAAATATCAATTGAATCACTGAGGTAGGAATCAATTGTCTTGAGAGTTGTGGTCTTCAGTTCTACTGGGTCACATTCCCTTTTCACTGTCTCCCTAAAGAGGGGGATTTTTTTTGCGTTATTTTTTTGCTTTCTTAAAAACATAAAGATTATCCATGAGCACATAGACCATACCACTTTTTAGGGTCTTTTCGATTACACTGGGTGTGCTGTCCACTTTCATTTGCGTTTGTTCTTTTTCAAGATATTTGTGTTCAACAGTTTTGTTTTATCTGGTACAAATGTCGCTGGTTGCATTTTGCAAGATAGCGTTGTGGTCTGATAAGTAATAATAATTAATAATAATTGCATTTATATAGCGCATATCCATGCTCAAGAGCTTGCTCTATGCGCTTTACAACTATTATTACCCCAGCAGACCCTCTGAGAACACTCAGAAACATTTTCAGCTTCCGCGGAAGCATACAGTGCAAGCTGCGGATTTCACGCCCTCAAACACTATCAAACTGACAAGATCTTTCACCGTCTATAGCTGGGTACCCATTTCCACCTGGGTGAAGTGAGGAAAATTTGTGCAAAGTGCCTTTCCCAAGGACACAACGTCGGGCCCCTGACGGGATTCGAACCCACGACCTTACGGTTGCGAGTCCGAGAGCCTAACCACTAGGCCCTCACTGTATATAATGAACAAGGCATTGTCACTAGGCTCCTCCAGGAGGTTACTGACACAAGAAGAGTATTCAATTGCAATCAATGGTCCTTCTTCTTCATGCCAAACTTGACTTTTTACATCTTTGGTTACCCCAAAAAATAAATATGTATAGACAGCTAATTAGGCCCTGCTATGATATAGTGCAGCAGATGCTTTCAACGCCATACTAACAAATCCACTTCCAAGTCCATGCACACTCGACAGACACAATCTGGTCCCATCCACTGGGTTTTGGATAAGCTTCTTGTTAGATTCTTTCCCCTACCTTGCATACTTCATATTGATCCTTCCGACATACAACAGGTTGCTCTTTTTGAATATCTCTCTAAACTCGTCTTGGACAATGTGTGACTCTTTCCGTTTTCTTTGGTACTCACTATAAAGGCCTCTGACACTTTGAAAGTGTTAGTCAAGATAGATTTTGCTTGCTGTATTCTGTATTTAATAATAGGAAAGTAACTTTGTCCAGTTTATCGAAGCTTATCACAAATTGCTTGTCCTCTTCTTCTCTCTGGTATTTTGACAGTCGAGGAGTTCCCATCTCCAAGTCATGTAAACTGTCTCTGTAACAGTCGTGAATAACCACTGTGTGAGGGCAGTTTTATAAAAACGCATTGTTTTGCATGTAGGTAGAATGTATGAGATTTGTTTCAAATTGAAGTGTAGAGCTGGAGAGTTGAAGTTGAAGGTTCGTTGAAGAGAGAATTTTCAGGGAATATTATGGGTTGCTTTTTTTTCGAGTAACAAATTAAGTATCATCTACCCGGCACTGATTAAATAATCAATGATTCAAGAATAGTACATGACAGACAGAGCAAGGGGCGTGATAAAAATATTTTCCAATAGTTGTGCCGAGTATGAAATAAGCACCCCTTAGCTGTCACTCATAGACTTTTTTAAAAATCATTCGTCAAGACTTTTTTCCATAATATACCAAAGTGATCAAGACAGCATGAACATAATATTCTGTTATGCCATCTTGCCCTTTCTCAACAACACTACCAATCCTAGTGATATATTACACAAACTGCCTTGACAAAATCTTCTGGCTATCGATATGGTTCGATCTGAGTCGAAGCTAGCAATGGCAGAACTTTGTTTTGATGTTACCTTCCAGTCTGTTTTGACAAAGCCCACAGTCATTGTGGGTGGCGCCACCTACGCAACAGGTGAATGCGACAGGTGAACACCTCAACAAGCCGCTGAATCTGCGTGATTCAACCGCCCATTCGCCACAAGGCTGCAAAACTGGCACTTGGGTGTTTGAATCAAGTGGAAATTAGTGACTGGTGTGATATAGGCGATTGATTTAATGTAGGATTGAAACACCTTACAGTAATCTTTCAAACTAGGGATTTTAACATGAGGTATTACAGAGGGTGTACTACATAAAGGGATCAAAAAGTGATTTTCCAAAGGTTTGTCACTTTGGCGGTTCAATCACGTGGCTAGCGATATATATTATACATGTATAGCTTTAGCATTATTATTTTCATACTTTTTTTCAGTAAAACATAGTAAATAATAATCATCTTTAATTTTATATAAGAACAATGTAAAGTAATAGTAGCAACAGATTAAGTGTGGTAAATACAAAATATCAAGTCAAAGGAGCATTTGAAAAGGTCGCAGTATCTGTTGCTGTAGAGTAGTAGTAGTAGAAGTAGTAGTAGTAGTAGTAGTAGTAGTAGTAGTAGTAGTAGTAGTAGTAGTAG
>NW_004797673.1:519908-521349 GCF_000002075.1 Aplysia californica
TTATTTATTATTACTATTATTATTTTATAGCAATTTTCTATATTATCCGTCGTATTATTTTGTTTAATTTTTTTTAAAAATTGTTTTGGTTTTAATAGTAATAATACATCACGTTCTTTTTAAATTGAAGTAACTTATACCTTGCTCAAAATTGAGTACAGAAATTTGGAAAAGACATGGAATAAGAAATTCTCAGTTATTAACCTGACTGTTTTCAACCTTCGTTTTTTCTGCTGCTTTTTTCCTTTCTGTACTCTCATTTTTTTTTTTTATTAAAAAATTTCAACTTACCGACAAACAACAACCCTGTCTGAAATATGTATATCTCGTTTTCCTCATGCGAGTGTGGAGAGAGAAAAGGAATATCCTGTTTCATCCATTGTTCAGGCTCATTGCAGGACAATTAACCGAGCCCTTGTGACAAGTGAGCAGGGCTATATACTGGTCATGTGTACAGTGTGTCATCGTGTGTGTCAAAAGTCATGCCACTGCTTGTTGCTAGGAGTCGCCGCCTCTCGTAGGGCAAGGTCAAGTGATTGTCCTCTCTGATGATGATTATAATATTGTTACAGTCTTTTGCTTCTCGTCTCCACCTTGTCGGGTTGATGAAAGGCAAAAGTATAGACATTTTTGTGTTGTTATAGTAATAGTTCTGTCCCCTTCGTTTTATGTAAGAAAAATTCTGAAATTATGCAAACTGAGCCCAAAAATGTGAAATTAGGGGTTTCTGTTAATTTTAACAAAGAACGATAAAGGAAAATAATCAGAAACTATGTAAAAATGATCGAATTTTGCTAAATCAAGCGAGGTGCATAAAACCACGGGTACAGATAGTTTTACGGCACTTGCAACACCGTTAGTTCAAGTAAGCTGCTAGAGATTAAAGAAGTTAAATGAGAGTAACACTTAAATGAGAGTAACACACCCAAAATGAAAGGAGACGAGAACGATTATATACGTGTGATGGAAAAGAGGGAGCGAACCACACCAGAGCACCCACTCAGACAAAACCTGATCTCAGCCATAATTGACATTGGGCATGACCGAATTTAAAGTTGTAAAATGGCAGCCTATGTAGGCCCGTTTGTCCACTCATACATTAGTGATGCATCGTGGTTAAATCAGGCGCTCGTCAAAATAATGAAATCATGGAAACCAACATTATTCCGTCCGTTGAACAATTACTATCATTTCTTTTTTTCTTTTTCTACCACCCCCTTTTTCCGTGGGGGAGGGGGGGGGGGGCGCTCAGCATCTTTGACACCCATTTCAAATTACACTTCTGTGTTGACTTTACCGGAAAACGTAGATGAAATTTACTAAGAAATAATGTAAATTTGCAATTACCATGGACACTGAAGCTTTGTAGGTCACCAAACTGGAGGCTATTTTCTCACTAATCTAAGTCTGACGACAAGCCGCTCCCAGCTCATTCAATTGC
>NW_004797673.1:522351-525557 GCF_000002075.1 Aplysia californica
TACACACACACACACACACACACACTCTCTCTCTCTCTCTCTCTCTCTCTCTCTCTCACATGCACACATGCAAACACATACATACACACACATACACATACATACACACATACATACTTACACACGCAAACAAACATACAACATGCTTAGTGAAGTTGTAATCCTATTTATGTATTATGTTGCAAATTCAGCTAATTAGAAAATTATTTTAGAGGGCCTCAAAAGTAAAACCAATAGAGCATTCTATAAGACGCTTGTATAATAGTAGGCAACATTTCTAATGTACTAAACCCAGAAATGATTTTTTTAAAAGAAAGATTAAAAACTAGAGAAAACAAACTGCTTCATTTGTATAACAAGAGTACCAAGACGAGACCTGGCTAATGTAATTTTTATTGCTTAAAAAATAGAAAAACAAAGTACAGATGTGGATTTTGTCAAATTATTTCTTTAGATTGGGAAACCGTAGTATGAAAAAAACCCCAACCTACTACTAATTTTAGGCACAGTGCATGTAAATAACTTGTCAATTTTATATTCCTCCTACCCACCCGCGGTGGTGATCCGGTTAGTTTTAGTCAGTGTTTTACGGCCCTTGCGACATCATCAGGTCATGAGATAGAGAGCAGGAGATTATAGGTTTTTACTAGAAAGTGAACAGAGATAAGGACGAGGGAATGGACGATAGATGTTTGACATAAAAGATAGACAGACCACACCACAACAAAAGCCAACCGCCCACAGGTTGTGATCTATAGACATTAGGAAGGCAACAGAGAAAACAATAAACTTAGAGATTGAAAGAGGTTGGCGGATGCTCTGGTGTGGTTTGCTCCTTCTTTCCTATCAAATGTCTATCGTCCTTATCTCTCCTCCTTTTTTGTGTATGGTAAGACACTCTCCTGTAACACCTCAAATCTCCCATACTTATATGACCTAATTAATTGTGTTGCAGGTGTAGTAAAACTCTCACTAAAAACAACTTAGAGATCGAATGGATTATATTTAGAAAGAATTAGAACAGGCATAGGCAATCTATGGTACCACGCCAAGTTCAGGCCACAAGCAAATGCAGTTGATTTCGCTTCTGTTGAAATCGCGTGGGGTAGTCTTCGGGCAAGTTGTTCTTTTTCTTGGGTCCAAGCACCTCTTCTTCTGACCATGTCCAAATGGTTAAATTGAACTTCAGATGAGTTGGTCTTTTTTCACTACTTCTATAGTTGACTGAAATCTAATAATACATGTGATTGCGGTGAGTTGATAATACATTTTTTAAAAACAAAAAACTCTGCGTCTTGAAAACGAAAATGAATATTTCCCAGCCTAACCGAAAGACATAGATCTAAAATTTTATTTCTTGAAATTCACTTAAGTGGCATGATAATAAATACAGTCTAAAATATCAGTTGAAGTCTCGCGCATGAAAGATTGGGTATTTCATACGAATTCTTTTAATTTCCCCTTACTTTGGTTCGATATTTGGAATCGCTCAATCCGTCCCAGATATTTAGAATCGCTAAATCCGTCCCAGATATTCGGAATCGCTTAATTCTTCCAAGATATTCAGAATCGCTAAATCCGTCCCAGATATTCGGAATCGCTTAATTCTTCCAAGATATTTAGAATCGCTAAATCCGTCCCAGATATTCGGAATCGCTTAATTCTTCCAAGATATTCAGAATCGCTAAATCCGTCCCAGATATTCGGAATCGCTTAATTCTTCCAAGATATTTAGAATCGCTAAATCCGTCCCAGATATTCGGAATCGCTTAATTCTTCCAAGATATTTAGAATCGCTAAATCCGTCCCAGATATTCGGAATCGCTTAATTCTTCCAAGATATTCAGAATAATAAAGGAAAAAAACAATCTTTTTGCCCAAACCGGTCTTAAAGACAAAAGCAAAACAAAACTTTGTAAGAACGTTGTTCACTTTCAACCCCTCCTCCTCCTCCTCATTTTACTTCACAGCCCGCTCCGCCTCATCGTCCTCCTCCTCTTGTTGCAACTCTCCTTCCTCCCCTTTTCTTCCAACTAATCCTCCTCTTCTTCCGACTCCTTCTCCTCTTCTCTCAACTCCTCCTCTTCCTGTTCTTCCTCCTCCTGCTCTTCATCCTCTTCTTCATCTTCCTTCTTCTCCTCCTCTTCCTTATTTCACCCTTGCCTGCGGTAACTGCTTACAGTGTTAAAGTAGCAAAAGAAATCAAAAGAAAGAAAGAAAAGCACGATATTATGCCATTTCAATTTCAAATTTAATGGGTGTAATATCTCTAAAATACGTCTTTTTGGGTTTTTATACAAGAGTAAGAAAGCATATATGGAAAATGTGAACAATGTAACATGAACATTAACAATGCAGAAAACATAATAATATCATTACAGGTCCCTTTGCGTGGAAACAAACTTGGCGTATTATGTCAGTTAATACGTGAGAAGCAACATGGCAAACGATGTCAGTTAATAGTTGCTTTCTTGAGAGAAAAGGGAAGCAGCATAATAATGATGTATGCAGACTGGCCATAGCCAATACGAAGCAGCGGACTCCTGCAGGAGTTCGTGGCAATAACGTGCTGATAAGCTAGCTGGCCAGACTGAGATTGGCGGCACCATGCAATTAAACCCACCAACAGTCATAACAGCAACTACCAGAGAGAGGATGAAGGCACCACATCACATACGATGACTGAGGGAAGCTGATGTCTGAAGAGGATCGGGGAGGGACAGCAAACTGCCTGGAAAAGCCAGAAGAATATCCAACCAGCTGATAACTGGCACGATCCGCAAGCAGACCCTTTCATAGATCATGGAGAGGAGGGAGGAGCATTGTATCGCCTGCAATGATTCCTATTCACCAACTAAGTAAGAGGAAGAGTAAGGGTAAGTAAGCTATTTTTCTAAGATAGGAACACCCCCATCGATATTATTGAGAACATTTTGGAGGCGGGCTTCGATCTTATCTGCCAGGTCAACCCAAACTGAGAGGGATACAACGTCAGTGCTAAAAGACCGAGATACGCAAATAAAGTGACCCCCCCCCACCCCTAACCGACTCTCCCCAAACACACACTACGCACTGTGATCAAACTCGAGTCTCCTGTGACGGCACACACTTAACCACTACATCACTGTCGCCGCTCTATTTTACTCTTGATATCTCTGTATCTCTTTCTCTCTCTTTCTCTCTCTCTCTCTCTCTCTCTCTCTCTA
>NW_004797673.1:526015-527210 GCF_000002075.1 Aplysia californica
TCTCTCTCTGTCTCGCTCTGTCTGTCTGTCTGTCTGTCTGTCTGTCTGTCTGTCTGTCTGTCTGTCTTTCTGTCTGTCTGTCTGTCTGTCTGTCTGTCTGTCTGTCTGTCTGTCTCTCTCTCTCTTTCTCTCTCTCTCTCTTTCTCTCTTGGTACATACATGTCTCTCGCCCACTCTCTCCGGATCTTGCTTTCTCTCCCTCGGTTTGTAAGAAGGATCCCATTTAATCTAGTGGCTGTACTTAGCGTGGTCTCATTCTTAGTCGTTGTCACATCCGGGTATGTCGGAAGGAGCTCACAAGTGGGGCGTGGGGAGTAGAAACAGGGGTGGGGGGAGGAAGGTTGCTTTTTTTCTCCCCACTGTAGTATGTATTTAACTTCCTCGTTTTACGCTCCTTGCACATCTGAATTAGCCTTTTGAATGTCGAATGTTCACATAATATTGTGTGGTTTGCTTCTTTTTTTCCTATCAAACGTCTATTGACCATACATCGCTTCCTTCTTTTCTTTGAGGGTTACTTTCTTGTTAGAAACATCTTTAATCCTCCGTACTAACATAATATGTGAGGCAGCGTTGTGGAATCAGGCTCTCGTCAATTGTTGGGAATGTAGAGTTATTGGTATCATCTTAAAGCTTGTTTACTTGTCTTTATACGGATGAAAAAAATATCCATTTATCTTGAATACAAGTCGAGATATTTGTGAAAGAAGGAGGTGGGGTTCACCTATTTTCAGAGGTAAAATTATATAGAAAATGGCCGCCAAAGATTAGTTATTTCTTTAGCTAAAGAGTCCGTGGTAACTAAAAATTTACATTTTTTGTATCTTTAATCAACGTTTTCCAGAAAATTCCACACAGAAACGAGTTCTTTAATGGGTATGAAAGATGTTGAGCCAAATAACATAAATTTGATAAAAATTCCCAAGCCTGCAGGAAAATGCAATTTTCTTCACTTTGATTATTTTGACGAGAGCCTGATTCCACCACGCTGCCTCACATATTGTTTTGACCTACATTACCAATGTGGGTTGTAAATGCCGTAAAACTAAAAGCAAAAGGAAAAACTAACGTTGAGTGTCGCCAGCCCTCGTTCTGGTTTCTCTTGTCTGCCCAATGTTCTGTCTCTTTTGTCATTTCTGTCTTTCCACAGTCCGGCCACATTTCACGTTCCTTGTTTCTCCCTGTGTCTGTCTCC
>NW_004797673.1:527698-532184 GCF_000002075.1 Aplysia californica
TATCTATCTATCTCTCATTCTCTTCCACCAACCCTTTCCTAACACTTCATACACTCACAGAAATACGCACTCTTTGGAAAGAAAAAAAAGTGGGGGGCCGGAGTGGGTCACGGTGACGTTAGTTGTGTCTAAAGGGTAGATAGTGCTGAGCCCTTTTGAGACATCCTCATACTTAAAAGTTACTTGATTCATTCCCTATTGCCTCTGCTTTGTCGTCTGAAATTTCGGAGTTAACATTCGGGCTTTCAGCCCTTCTTTTCTCTTTGATACCATCCAAAGACATTTGTATGATATTGGAGACTAATTCAGGCTTAGCTGGTTTCTTCCCTGTCTTGTTGTCGCTCTTTGCTGGAGCAGAATGCGAAGCTCCTTTTTTCGGACGTGAATCTGATTCTCTTTTTGTTCCATGTAACAATTTTCGGGCCACAGGACTACTTTCGGTGTGCCCGTCTTTTATCGAGTTCGTTGATTTTGTTAGTCGTGGCTCTTCGACATGAACACTTTTTGCCTGCGAGTCTATCTCCTTTTTCGACGTTGGTGCTTTCGATTCGAAAGAATGGTTACTGGACTCTTTTTTGTCTCGTAAGCTCATTGATTCCGGTTGTTCTGTTGCATCAGTAGAGATGCCCAATTCATGGAAAAACTGCTGCTCTTCCTGACTGAGATGAGCTTGCTCCTGGTGATGAGGTTGTTGTTTTGAGCTTTTGTTGGGTTTTACAGACTGTGTGTGGGAGTCATGACTGGAGTTGTCTTTCGGTTGTCGCTTCTTCTTCCGTATTTTTATCGAATGTTCATGTTTAGAAGGGTCATTTGCGTTGTCTATAGACGAAGTTTTGGAAGAGTCTTGAACCCTATGCTCTGTCGTCTCTCTTCCCCGTACTGGTGCGGTTTCAGGCTGGGTGTCTTTGGGGTGTCTGCTCCCTAAAGCAGTCCCACTTTCCACGTCTTTGGGTTGCCTCAATATGGTGGAGCTGTTCGTATCAGGCTCTCGCTGCGGTTTGGGCGAATGGTCGGCAGGGGAACTGTGAAACTTTCGACTCTTGTCCATCCGAATCCTGGTCAGCTCTTCGTCCAGCATTTCCTGATGAAATTGATATAGATCATTTTTTATGGTTAGACGCTCTTCGCCGTCTCCAGGTTTAACAGTAACGCCTGTCTCGTCATGACAACTGTCGGCAGCCGTTCCCGACGTCGGACGTAACTGTTTTTTCTCATAGATCACAGGAGAAGCAGTTGGGTTACTATTCTGTTGATCTTTTTCTTCAATAATTTTCTCAGGAGAAGGAAGAGATTTCGCTGGTGAAGACGAGTCTCCGGATAATTTGCTGGGCTTCCTGGATTTCGTGTCGCCTGTGACCGAGTTTACCCCTTCATCGCGTATTACATTGTCGTAGACGATGTCGTAAGGGTTGTAGATTAGCGCGTCGTCATAGACCTCCTCAGAGTCATGAAAAACGCCAGAACGCCTGTTGTCGAGCGCGTTGTCAGTGGAATAGGTATCCTGTTGTGGTGGCTGTGATTCACCTAAACAGACGAAGTTAGCGCGTGGGATGATACTGAGCCTGGTGTTAGATACGGGCTCTTCTGGTAAACGCGGAAATGTCAGGTCGTTATCGTAGATGTCGCCTTCACTGGATCGACGTCCCCGACAAGTCACGTGACGAAACCAGGAGGACAACATAGATCGGATGCCACCAAATTTGGTTTCTTTTAAGTCTTTCCGCCTCCTGTTTGTTTTGAAATAACAAAGACAAAGTGTTGTTGTGCTTAAGAAAATTCATAGTAAGGGGGCTCTTTGATCTTAAGATCACACAAGTTTACAACTGAATACCAGGATCGTGATGTTACTTAAAACAGTTTTTTTTTCTTTTTTATCTTTCAGGCTTTTCTAAAAATTATCTTTCTTTTGTCGCAACATTAATAAATGAGCAGTATGTGGTCACATATGTGCCCTTTAAAGACATTATACTGGAAAAATCAATGTTTATAAAGCTGTAAAAATGTACTACCAAGATTACAAAGTCTTTTAAAAGAGAAAAAATACTTTTTCATTCTCTTAAACATTTTACCTACTTGACGAAGCTTCTCTTGCTTTTTCCAAAATTCAAAAATTGACTTTAAACCACACATTTCACGAGTATGTGCAATTGATAACACATATTATCAAAATTTAGACACTTCATTTTTTCAAATAAAAATGTTGGCCTTGATATGCTGCTGCTTAAAAAATAAATGGTACCACGTTCTGCTTGGATATAAAATATGTGTCACGAGGTGGAGGATTCAGGCGCTCATCAATTTTTGGGCATGAGGAGTTATATGTTTCATTTTAAAGCTTTTTTAGTTTTCTTGCTTTCAGTGAAAAAATGCACATCTGTCTTCAATATGAGTCAATATATTTGAGATTGAAGAAGGTAGGATCACTTGGTTTCAAAGGTAGAATTAGCGAGAAAATGGCCACAAAAGTTTGGTTATTACCATAGCTTGATAGTCCGAGAAAACTGAAAACGTACATTTTTTGTTCCTTTAATCAAAGTTTTAGAGTAAATATCCCTCCAGAAATGTGTTCTTAACTCGACAACAAAGGTGTTAAGCCAAAAAAAAAATTTTTTTTAAATAAATTCAATAAAAATTACCAAACTGGTAGAAAATGACAGTATCTTCAATTTCATTCTTTTGATGAGCGCCTGTTTCACCACGCCGCCTTTCTTAAATAATATAGCTTTTCAGTCTTTACACTTTTACTTTCACGTGAGAAATACGAGGTACTATAAAAAAAGTAGGTCATGTTTTAAAAATTACATTTTGACAGCACCAACTTTAAAAAAACCGAGAAAACTGACATCTGTTTGCCTTCCATGTGGCGGATTTTTGTATTCTTCGTGCTCTATTATTATTTATTATTATTATTATTATTATTATTATTATTATTATTATTATTATTATTATTATTATTATTATTATTATTAAAATCTTTCTTCTTTTTCTTCTCCTTCTTCTTCTTCTTCTTCTTCTTCTTCTTAGTATTATCATTATTATTATTATTACTATTATTATTATAACTATTATTATTATTAATATTATTTTTGATATGATTAGGTCTGGGTTTACACTAAATCTGCATCAACATTTGAATTTGGCTGTGTTTGAATATAATTGCGATCCAAGAAAGACAGTAGGATTAATTTTTACTTCAGAGAAATTGAGCCATTGGCATGCTCCATGCTGTTTCTGCTGTTGCCAGGAAAGTTGACGTCAGTTTTTCTGTGGACATTGAGTGTCCTGGTAACAATGCCATTTTCCTATTTTTTTGACGTTCGAGATGTGAACACTTGCTGTAGCATCAAAAATGCTGTTCGCATAACATAACTTTTTTTGTAGAATACATAATATTACTCATCATCATCATCATCATCATCATCATCATCATCATCATCATCATCATCATCAGCATCATCAGCATTATCATCATCATCATCCTCATCATCCTCATCATCATCATCATCAACATCATCATCTTTGTTATGATAAACTTTTGCTCACCTGAAAATAAAAATACCCAGAATCAACGCAACGACGAAGAGAGCCAACAGAACAACGACCAGGATAACGACAGTGCTAGAAGAGTCGGAGCCCCCAGTGTCTCCTGAAACAGACAGGTTAAAAATAATTGGGGGGGGGGGATAATAATAATCAGAATAACAAGAATCATATTAAGACTAATCAGAATAGCAATAATCAGATAAACCACTGCACTGCCAGGCCCGAGAACTGAGTTATACAGAAGGTCGAAGAGTAAAAGTTCATCCCCTGCGTTTCATAAATCTCCCTTTATCAGACATTTTTTTAAATCATTAAAAGGTTACTTTTTTGTTTGCAGTAAGGGGCGTGGTTACGTCGTTGTCCCTTCTCAGCCGTTAACACAATCAACCCCAGAATGAAAGCGACAGTGAGCAGATCTCGCGAAGACCTCTGTATAATTGATAAAACTCTGCCCTCCCCTTCACACTCTCACTCTCTTAAAATGTTTTCTCTCAGCCACTCGAAATTGGTGGATTAGATGAAGAAAAATAATGGGGATGGGATTCTGGTAGGGGTAGGGTATGGGAGGAGGGATGAGGGAAATTGGGGTTGGGTAGGGTATGGGGTGTGGAGTTTTGGTAGGTTGGGGTTTATTTGCTCTGGGTCAGAGGTATATCGCCATTTCCCAGCTTTCCCACAGGCAGACAGGGACATCAAGCCACATAGAATCATGTGCTTTTACGACTGGTGATAGAAATATTTATATGTAACCAAGGAATTAGCTTCTTCTTTTAGTCCAACCAGAGAGCCCTAGGCAGTCTCGAGCCATGCAGTAAATGGGTTAATAATAAGAAGAATTACAATAACCACAAGAAGAAGAAGAAGAAGAAGAAGAAGAAGAAGAAGAAGAAGAAGAAGAAGAAGAAGAAGAAGAAGAAGAAGAAGAAGAAGAAGAAGAAGAAAA
>NW_004797673.1:534013-536500 GCF_000002075.1 Aplysia californica
GGAAGAAGAAGAAGAAGAAGAAGAAGAAGAAGAAGAAGAAGAAGAAGAAGAAGAAGAAGAAGAAGAAGAAGAAGAAGAAGAAGAAGAAGAAGGTTGCCTGACATCACAGGTAAAACTTGCGAAAAAATGGCCGCCAAAGTTAGATGACTTCCAAAGCTGTTGTGTCCTTGAAAACTACAAGTTTACATTATCTGTGTTTTTGGCCAACGGTTTTTTTTCGTTAGATTCATGCAGTAATGTGATTTATTTTGAATTGACATAAAGATATTGGGTACCCCCCCCCCCCTTCCACCAACGGAAAACAAAATCAGTAAAAATTGCCCAACGTGCAAACAAGTGTGCAGGTTTCTTCGGTTTCATTATTAAATATTGACGAGCACCAGATTTCACAACGATGCCACACAAATCATACACACTCATTCATAGGTCTACATCTATAGAAGTTAAATAACTTTGAACATCATTTCTGCTATGGCTAACTAGCACTAAGTCAGAGATTGTATCACTGCACAAAGACACGGAATTGCATGTCACGACAGGGTGGAATCAGGTCCTAGGAAATTTGGGGACATGTAGAGTTATTGATATCATTTTAAAGCTTGTTCATTTGTCTATCTTTGATTTAAAAAACCCACCCATCTAACTTTAATAAAAGTCGAGGCATTTGCTACTGAGGGAGGTGGGGATCACCTTGTTTCAGCTGTAAAATTAGCAAGAAATTAGCTTTTGAAGTTTGGTGACTTCCAAAGCTTGAGTGTCTTTGGAAACTGAACATAGAATGTTTTGCCTGTCGTCAACTTTTATCAAAAAAATCAACACAGAAATTAGTGTTTTAAATGGAGGGAAAATGGGTTTAGCCAAAATAGAAAAAAATCATACAAATTGCCAAGCCGTCGGATAAATTAATTGCCTTCACAATCCGTGAATAAAAGTGGAAAAGCTCATAGAACATGCTGCAGAGCGTTTATTTATGGCCTCTCTACACTGTAGTATAGTTATATTTTTCTTAAATGTGGGTGTTTTCGGGTTCCTATCTATATAATTAAGATCATTTAGAAGACGGGCTTCCGTCTCTGCCTTTCAGGTCAACCCGGGCTGAGAGGAATACACCATCCCGGCAGAAAGACTGAGATGCTCGATAAGAATTTCTCCCCACTCGGGAACCAATCTCACGTTTCCTGTGTGTAATAGCGTAACACCTAAACTCCACACCACAGACATATGTACACTGTCTAGGACTCAGGTCCACATGTTAGGCATTGTGATAAAATCATGGCGCTTGTCAAAATAATGAAATCCAAGAAATCGGCATTTTTCTGGAGTTTTGCCAATTATTTTTCGAATTTTCTTTTTTTCCTTTTATTTATTTATTTATTTATTTTTTTGCTCTCCACCTATCATGTCCATTTGAAAACTCATTTCGGTGTTAATTTTTCCGCAAAAAAAGTTAATTAAAATTTTTAAAAACCCGACATTTTCAGTTGTCAAGGACTCTAAATCTTTAGAAGTCACCGAATTTGGATGGCCATTTTCTCGCTAATAGTACTTCTGAAACCAAGTGGCCCCCACCTCTTTTAATCGAATATAGTCGGCCGAACCCGTTAAGACGGTGGGTCTGGTCTGACAGACGGTGTCGGGCGTTAATATTAGTGCTGGGCGGCTAGGTTCCCGATTATTGAAAGCTAGTAATCGCAGGAATCGACTCCGAACCCAATTACTTACTTTCTAAAGATGCGACTTCTTCCGATGGGTATCTGGTTGGGCCCTAACATTCTCAGGATTTAGGATAACCTTGATTTCAAAACACTACGAAGAATCAACTTTTATTTTTCAAAAACAAATTCTAAAAAAAAAAGATGTTAATGATCAAAGTTACTGGAAACAGTTGGATTACATAAAAAGGAGTCGGAACTTTTCTTTCGCAACATTCATCGTGGGAATCGGTTCCGGAATCGCTTCTCCGCCCAGCTCTAGTTAATATGGTTCCACCCAAAAAGAAACTGACCTTCGGATGTCGGGCCAGGCCCTTGTGTTCCTCCGTGTGTTGTTGTTGACATAGGGTCTAATGAGCTCGGGGCAACTGGTACATTAGGGCTTGTCACAGCATCTGTGCTTGTGGGTCTTTTCATTGCTGTTGCTCTTGATTGTGGTGGTAGTATTGTTGCTTCGGTAGTTGTGGTAGTGGGTGTACTAGTCGTGGGTGTTGTGGTGGTCTCGGTTGTTGTTGTTGAGGTCGTTGGTGTGGTCGTCTTTGTTGTTGTTGCTGTCGTTGTTGTTGTTGGAGATGGTGTGGTTGTTGGTGTTGTTGTTGTTGTTGTTGGAGTTGGTGTAGTTGTTGTCGTTGTGGTGGTGGTGGGGGTGGTGGTGGTGGTTGTGGTGGTAGTCGTAATGATTCGATCTGACGGAAGCGCAGAGGTTGAGCATGAGATGTTGAGCCCAGACTCCAAATCTAAATTGGATGAAAAACCTTTTTAAAGTTACACATGT
>NW_004797673.1:537383-538833 GCF_000002075.1 Aplysia californica
GGGGGGGGGGGGCTATGTCTTTTGATATTTTTACAATTTAGATCTTTTTAGGCGGTGTGCTTCGACGTTGTCTATCAAGGCCAACCACCACGACCAAAAGGGATAAAACATCCCCGAAGAAAGACTGAGATTCTCAATAAAATTGTGTCGTCTCTCTGGAATCAAGCTCGGGTCCCCCGCTTGCGAAAGTAAAGTGCCCAACCGCTTCGTCATAAATGTTGAATATGTCCCACGTGCTCATAATATGCCATGACGTAGTTGCGAGCGCCGTAAAACACTTACCCCCCCCCCCCCCCCACAGATAAACAAAGCAAACAAACAAAAACCAAAAAACCCTAACGTTTCACCGCAGGCGCCGGTAAAAAGAATAATAATCTAACGCCACTACAGAAGTACAGTCAAAACAATGGCCATCCATTGCTGAGGAGAAAAGTGGCCGTGTTAGACAAAGTGGCCCTCTTACACAGTGTACTTACAACGTAAAAAAAACGTAAAGGTGAAAATGGGAAGTGGCCGTTTGTATATTAAGTGATTTTCTTATACAGGTGTCCTTTAGAGCTGGTTCGACTGTCTTTCATTTATTTATTTATTTATTTATTTATCTATTTATTTATTCTGTAAATGTATACGGTGCTGGCAACTGCATATTAATAGGGTTATGCGAGCTCACTGGATACATTAAACGTTTTCAGTTTACAAGGATTTAATTTTGAATTTCGCCCGAGTGGCAGCCGAAGCCTACTCTTATCGATTTGAGGACCATCAAAAAATCTTTAATGTGTCAAACTTGCACACGGGACCTCCGAGATATGTTCGCCCTTATCCGAGAAGGCTAGGCGTTAGATCTTATTCACCCTAATTAGGGGTGTGGCTGAAAAACAGCAGTAAGAAGAAACCACGGAATAGTATCAGAAAGGCAGCAGAAATAGTTAGGAGCCAAGAGAAGTGGGCAAAAGGGAAAGGGGGGAAGGGGTGGGGGGTAGGGGAGGGGGCAGAAAGTGGAGACGAAAGCAGACGACAGAACAAGGTTAAAGAGCAGGAAAGTTTCACCGTCGTCTTCAGGTTTCGAACCCAGGACCTATTGAATGAAAGGCAAGCATCGTACCTCTAGACCACGAGAGCTCCCCCCCCCCCCAAACCACCACTCCTCCATTTTCATGTGTGCTCTGACCTCTGACAAAGAGCCAAGCGTTTTGGTTTTCCAGTCCGTAGTCTGAATAGGTAACTTCCAGGTTAGTCAACTTCTGACCAGGGAGGAGGAGATTGGAGTTCAGCAGTTGGTACTGGGAACATCCTGGAAATACAGCAGCAAAATCGGGAAGAATGGGAGACGGGTGGGAATTTGGGGGGGGGGGCGGAAACGTGTTAAGTAGATTGCAGCATCGAAGAAATATTAAGAAGAAGAAGAAGAAGAAGAAGAAGAAGAAGAAGAAGAAGAAGAAGAAGAAGA
>NW_004797673.1:539505-541484 GCF_000002075.1 Aplysia californica
CCCCCCCCCCCTCTTTTAAAAAAATATTTTGTATTCTACAAGTAACGGATCTTGCACGTATCAACAATGCATGTATTGTTACAACAGTTACCAAAGTCTAGCTCTGATTTTACTTACACACCAGTAAAGTACTTTCCTACTTATCTCCTACTTGATAATAAAAGTTCTAAAAACCTGCTAAAAAGACCTGAAACAGAGTATGAAACGATGACAAGCTGTATGAAGACTTCCTGGCCTCTCAGTAACAGATCCTAACTTTCAGAAGTAGTACGGGTATAATCCACGATCATCTTGACTCGTCAAAAACAGCAGAAGAAGGGAGAAGAAGAAGCATACATTTGAAACGATAGGAACGCAACACCAAAGAGTGGATTGGCAGTGACTGGAACATCATACTACAGAAAGTTGAGAAGTGCGAGGAGATGAAGCAGGTGGTTGTAAACTCTACAACCGAGGACAAACGGTCAGCCAGACACCGATATAGGTGAAGGTGAAGAGTGAGGAAAAGTGCAGTCAAACTAACCCAAATGGCCACCTGTCCAAGACAATCACCTGCACAAACGAACACTTTGCACTCCCCCTCCACCGTCCTTCAACCAAGCCCAAGATCCCCCCTTCCCACACCCCCTTTTTCCGTATTTTCTAGTACTTTATTGACATTGTACGAGGCATCTACCTGTCTAAGACAACCGCTATTCCCCTGAACAATGGTGGCCATCTTGAACAGTTCAAACTGTACCTGAACATTGGTTTGACTTCCACAAAACGTCTTGTCCGCTGGTCACAGCAAGCACTGAGTCGTAGGCTGTGTCTGCTTGCTCGGACCCCCGCAACGCCCATGGCAGTTCCGCTTTCACGTCGATTTGGACAGCGGACATGCGCATGTTCGAGCCCTGATCGAAGAGGATTTTTTAAATAATTAATAGGACTTTTTTGGGGGGGAGGGGGGGGTAAATTGGAAGGGTTAATACATATTTCGGTGTGTGACTATTTTGATAATACGTTGTTTTCATTCCCAATATTACTCTACTTTTCTGTCATTAGATATGTGTTTCTTATTTTTTTTAAGTTAGTTTTTTTTTTTAGTTATTTAGTTAGTTAGTTACTCAGTTATTTAGTTACTAAATTAGTTATTTAGTTACTTAGTTACTCAGTTGCTCAGTTATGAGAAATTTAAATAGATGACAATTTTGTATTCGTTGATTTTGATTATGTATTTCATTTCAATTGTTTTCTTTCGAAAGCGTTTTATTGTCGTTGTTGTTGTTGTTGTTGTTGTTGTTGTTGTTGCTATTATTGTTGTTGTTGTTGTTATTATTGTTCTAGGGATGGGTGTCTAGTTTTGTTTACTTACTAAAGAATGTTCTAGTGTGGCTTGTTCCTTGATGTTCGTTATGACATGTTAATAAACCTGCGTCTGTGGTGTAGCGGTTACGTGCTCCGATGTTCCTTACAGGAGACCCAAGTTCGATTCCCGAGTGCGGAGAAACGTTTTTTCGAGAATCTGGGTTTTTCGGCTTGGATGTTGTTAGTCTACAGGTAAGGTAGGATATCTGCCTCCTGTTTGATCTAAATAAATCTGTTGATGAGGGCGTAAAATATTTAAAGGTTTCGTAAAAGTTATACGGCACTTGCAACTATCACTACTACTACTACTACTACTACTACTACTACTACTACTACCACCACCACTACTACTACTACTACTACTACTACTACTACTACTACTACTACTACTACTACTACTACTACAGCAACAACATATTATTTTTTTAAAATAGACAACAAAAAAGCAGAGACACATACGCCTACCTCAATCTGACAGGTGCATCTTTCGCCGGTCCCAGGAGAGCGCGGGAAATTCGGAGTGGCCAGATAGAGTTGGTGAGTGAACGGCACAACTGGACTACTGACGTCACACATGTTCCAAATAGAGGACTCTGGTGAAACAGTTTTGAAAATATATTTAAGAAATTATA
>NW_004797673.1:542561-546578 GCF_000002075.1 Aplysia californica
AATATCCGTTTATCTTAAATACAAGTCGAGATATTTGAGAATGAAGGAGGTGGGGTCACCTATTTTTAGAGGTAAAATTAGTGAGAAAATGGCTGTAAAAGATTAGTTGTTTCTTTAGCTTAAGAGTCCGTGGTAACTGAAAATTTATATCTTTTGTGCCTTTAAACAAAGTTTTCAAAAAAATCCACACAGAAATGAGTTCTTTAATAGGCATGAAAGGTGTTGAGCCCAAAAACAAAAAATTGATAAAAATTCACAAACCTGCGGAAAAATACAAGTTTCTTCACTTTGATTATTTTGACGAGAGCCTGATTCCACCACGCTGCTTCACAATTGTTGTCTTAGGCAATTGGGCGTATTATCGTAATAAATTATGAAAAACGCCAAGGGGCGGGGTGGGAATTAAGTAGCAATTTGTACATGTGATGAGAGTTAGAGCAAGTTTTACTGCATTCGAAATTAACTAGAACACAGGCATAATGTTATTACTATTAAAAACAAATTCTGCTACTTAACATTGTTATATAAGCGCTGAAGAAGGACGTGATGATGTGTAACAAGTACGTTATACGCAAGTGGATATATGTGTAGTTTGGTAGGTGGGTCTGGATTTGGGGGGGGGGGCAAAGAAAAGTGGGAGGGAGGCGTTCCCTTCCCATGACCTAAGTACACACACACACACACACACACACACACACACACACACACACACACACACACACACACACACACACACACACAAAAAAAAAACAACCAACAACACAACAACAACAAACAACCACTCCTTAAGAGTGTGTCTAATCTAGTTCTAGAATACACACCCACTGGAATTAAGTGCCACAAGGTAAACTCAAGTACGTTTTTCTGCCAGGACACAAAGACTAGTTTGCCTGTCTGTAAATCTTTCGGGCATTTTTCCATGCAGCTGTTTTACACCCCCGTTGACACAATTTATATAATGAAGAAGGCAGGCTTCCTACCCTGCCTGCCAGACCCAACCTGGGCTGAGAGAGGTACAACAGCCCTGCGTGCGCCAGCGAAACATCTAAACGGTATGGCACAGACGGCGTTTTCTTTCCGTCTGACTGTACCTTATATCGAAAGAAAAAGTTACTGATTTTGCTTGTTAAGTATCAGAATCCTAAGCTGAACGTATTTTTAATGAAGACTACGCGTGCAAGAGAGCAGAAGAGTAGTCTTGTGGTTAGGCTAATTTTGAGATTGCGTGCTTGGGGGGTAGAAGGGTCCACTCGGTACGACGTTGTGTCCTTGGGAAAGACACTTTACACGAATATTCCTATTTGGCGCATACCTGTCGACTATGAACGTTAAATTCGGAGGTCCTGCTTCTGATATTATGAGCTGAGATGGAGGCAAATTGTATTTAACCTGTACAACTTCGCAAGGTGGGGAGTAGTCTTTTTGCTATGTTTTGGTTCTCGAGAACTGCTCAATTTTCTAGATCAGCAATGAGTCACCCGGGTCTCCAAAAGAGAGAATGAAAGTGATAAAGTGAAGTGGAAGCGGAAAGAGAGAGAGAGAGAGAGAGAGAGAGAGAGAGAGAGAGAGAGAGAGAGAGAGAGAGAAAGGGGGGAGAGGGGAGAGAGAGAGAGAGAGAGAGAGAGAGAGAGAGAGAGAGAGAGAGAGAGAGGGGGGGGGGGGGATCTTAAAAGGAAGTGTCTTATTAGAAATGAGAGATCGCTATAATGTACGCAGTTTTGGGAAATAATACCAGCTATAATGTAGGCCGACCAGCAAGTATGCACACTGATAAGCAATAAATACCATACAAATGGCCAAATCGGTAGACACACAGACAGACAGGCTTCTCCTTTACGTAACAGTCTTACACCATCCCCCCCCCCCTACCCCAACAAAAATAAATGACAAAACCAAGTCAAACTCTACTTTCTTAATTTCTTTTTTGGCCGCTTTTAAGCACAAGGGGACTATCCCCAAAAATGCTGTTATGAGAAAAATCGAAGATAAATTTTGTCCCCCTTGTTCAGTTTCTTTCAAAGACAAGGAGAATTTTCTCCATAACCAACCATAATATACACACACCAATGAAACCAAATTTCTTTTACAGGTAGATCAATGCTCACTTTTGGTGAAGGTCAAGATTTCTAGAAACCCTCAAAATCTGGGTTAGTCCACTTGTCATTAAAAGTGACCATTTAGTCATTGCTTATCCACGTTGTCATTGTACTGAAATGCTACTCGTAAGCATTAACATGATATTTAAGGAAACAATTATTATTAGCAGGAGAGTTTTCAAACCTTTAGGCCTCGGTCATGAAAGATTGTGTTGCACGCGAACGAATCCAGATCGCACTGGGACGCCGTATCATTTTTCTGTGGAGCGTACATCTCGGCCAGAATCTTCACCCATTCGCTAGAGGAACAAGACAGCTCCGTGTGGTTGGAGGGTGGGCATACGTAAGCCTGCTTTCCTGCAGCATAATAATAATATTATAATATTATTATTATTATTATTATTATTATTATTATTATTATTATTATTATTATTAATATTATTATTATTATTATTATTGTTATGAAAAACCGGCAGATTGTTTTCTTTCTGTATGAGTTGTGTGTGAGTCTGTGTGTCTAGTGTCTGAGTTTGTTTGTTTGTTTGTGTGTATGTGTGTGTGTGTGTGTGTGTGTGTGAGAGAGAGAGAGAGAGAGAGAGGGAGAGAGAGAGAGAGAGAGAGAGAGAGAGAGAGAGAGAGAGAGAGAGAGAGATTGGTAACAATTTATCAGATACAACAATTTTACTATATAAATATTAATAATTGTCCTATTATATATATTTATGTGTGAGCAAAAGTGTAGTTTAGAACTAATAGACAATAATATAGGCCTAAAGCAACAGTTAATAATATGACATTTATAGAGGCACTAATATTAAAAGCATTTGATTTTGTATAAATATATTCCTCGACCGACTTGATTTTATAACGTGCAAACTTTTGAAATGCAATTCCTGTGTGAAGAATTTTTAAAAATATATTTTAAACCAAAATATCGACGTCCTTTTCACCAGCATGTCATATCTACAACACAATGGCTTCACTCAGATGGAAAAAGTCTAATCAGCTCACCCAATAAACACTTTAATTTAAGTAGTGTCCATGAAAGTATACACCATTTACAAATTTAAAAAATTGTTACTGGATCAAATTGAAAACTTTATATCACACGTACATATCTATTGTAAACACTAGTTGGGACTCACTATTTCTAAATGAGTTCAAGAAGAATAAGAAAGATGAGCAAACCTTGTATGATGTAGGCCTAGTTCGATAAAGTTCAACATATTTCGCAAGATGTTTTCTTCTTTACGTGACAAATCGACGATCTTAAACCGTACTTCTCTTTAAAGGAGTTAACATTTTCTTTCTTACTTCCTTTCTATAATATATCCCTGCGTTTTTCATGTTCCCCCCTTTCTTTTAGCCCTTTCAGTTTTCTCCGAATAAAGGGGAGGGGGGGGGGGGTGGTCAGGGGGCTTCACCCCCGAAGTCCCGATTCGGCTCAAAATTATGGAATTTCTGTTGTAGGCATTGTGAGCTTCCTCAGCCTGTCCTACAACTATACCATCGTATAAGAACCCCCAAAAGCCTTATTTCTTCTCATACCGGACATGTTTGCCACCACCCCTTCCTCAAAAAGTCAATAAATTATTTTTCTCTATAGGCCGTTTTCTCAAAACACGGTTTTTCTCAATACTTTTTTGAATAACTCCACCATTTTTCTTCCTTTCTTTGTGAAATTTCCACAGAATTAAGAAAACATATAATATTGTTTTCGAATTTTTGGCAAACTTGAATACTACCTCATAAAAAAGATTCATGAAAATTTGTTTTAGTAGTTTAGGAAAAATATCAACCGGTACATTATTAAATATATTGTTTGCTAACATGCATGCAACCCCCCCCCCCCCCCCCCAACCAATCAATTCCAATAAACTATAGGTGTGGTATTCATTTGAGTAAAACATGTCAACATGGC
>NW_004797673.1:547893-565208 GCF_000002075.1 Aplysia californica
TACACACACATACACATATACACACACCACACACACACACACACATACACACACACACACACACACAAGCACATGTACCCACACATACACACACACATACACACTTACACACACACACACAAACACACACACGCACTAACAGAAACACTAACAGAAACACCCATCTGCTGCTCAATATGCATTTTGGTATTTTACTAACCTGTAAAAATACTGCTGAAAACGTTAACTGGTATTTTGCTCAATTGCGAAGTTGGGTATTTCACTAACCTCTCAAAATACTGTTATATGTATAACAGCAGTATTTTAAGAGGTTAGTGAAACATCTCATTAGTTTTCAATATGGAAAGTTTATTTAACAAAAGAATGCTATATACTAATATTATGATGTGATGTGGGTCAATGCACTAAAACACTAAATAAATTTACTTACAAAATACTGTTGAAAACGTCAACTGGTCTTCCACTGTATAACCCACCCGGAATAAATAAACAAGTCCAACATAGGTTTATCCATGGGTGTCTAAAAATACCCGCTACAAAGAAAAGGGGTAAAATGCAATATTATCTCACCTAAATACTTTGAAGTATGGTGGACATAAGTTTGTTTGTTACTGTTGGTTTTCTGTTTGTTTATTTATCTATATCACATTCTTTCGACATATTCATCAATAAAATAGCACTGCTTTTTATTATATATCCCAACAAACGTCCAAAAAAATTGTTCAAGATTCTTATAGTCTAACAGTGTAAACACAGTAGAACTATAACAACATGTTCAACATTAACACGACATTGTTTTTGACTGTAGAAACGAAATAGCCACACACACACACACACACACACACACCAAAAAAGCTTATCAAGAACTAGTCAAAGATTTTTTCTAATCATCAAGTGCCAACATATTCGCTGCAAGAAAGTACCGTCCACCGCAGATATGTCAGCGCAGCCCGTTCTATACTAGTAACTTTACCTGCCAGACAGGTTTCTGCTTTACACAGCAGCACTTGACTACACATACATGCTGAGCAAACCACCTCGATCGACAACACACGACGCCACCAACAGCTGTAGTTCCTTTATACGACCGTGTGGAACGCTCCAACGATTTGAAGCAGACAACGGCTACCTGCGAAAAAGAAATATCTACCTGCGGACATCTTTGTCGGGGTGTTCTAGAATATTATGTCCTCAGTACTAGCTACCGAGTTTAAAGTGAATGCGTGACTTGGCAGTTGTCGTTGGCGAATGAGGTAGCGGATGCGTGCCCTCACTACTGAATGCCATTGTATGAAAGTGTTCAATAGCTCATAGATCCGTGCGGCAATCGATCACATGGGGGGACGTAAACAACAGTCTTGGGCGACCTACGTTGGAACCGCTTCCAGAGTTATCGTTTTTGCCGCTCATAGTGTGGGCTCAAGCGTGCTACTCGAAGGTATCGAATAAAAGTGGTCCAAAATTAATAGATGAGGGGGTTGGAATAAAAAAGGGGGGGTGTGGGGGTGTGGCACATTCAATCTCATACCCCTGTACTAGTAAGACCACAGTTTTATTTCTCCTTCAGTAAATAAAAGAACAAACGATAATGAAATCTTAGTGAATTTAGTAAGTTACTGTAAGAATGTTTCCCATTTAGGAACAAACCAGTTTCATAAAAGAAATATAAACCACTGTACAAAAAGTTTTTAAAATGCACAGAAAATTGAGGTAGCCAACTGGTACTAATAGTGAGGGTAATTTGCCCTTTACACACAAAAAAAAGAAGTTTCATTCAGATATCTAGATTTTAGACATAACGTTTCACACGATCGTCGGTCGTGGCAAGCTGGCAAATAATAAATGGGGGGTATGGAATAAGGAGTGAGGGGGTGCGCAAAAAAATGAAAATAAATAAGCGGGGGTTTGGGGGGGGGGGGACGCTTATTCGATACCTTAGAGTAGGCTCTCGGCCTGAGAGACAAGAAATATCATTTGACATCCGCCAGACGATATCTTGCGGTCCTTATCACTATCATTATCATTATTATTATTATTATTATTATTAGTAGTAGTAGTAGTAGTAGTAGTAGTAGTAATTATAGACTACTAAACGTATAACTCAGTCCGTGACAGTTGCTGTCTAAGTAAGTTTGTTGTAATGTCAGCTTTGAAATTGATTTTGAAGTTCCACTTTTTTAAAATGTCACACTTAAAACGTCTTCTACTGTTGTTGTTGTTTTTTCTTTTCTTTTTTTTAAAGTGGACTTTTTGATGAGGCAAAGACAAAATATTTCATTTTTGTAAGGTCAGAGAGAGAGAGAGAGAGGTCCAAGAGAGAGACCCAAGAGAGAGCGAGTGAGCTAGTGTAAAAGAGAGTGCAAGAAATAGAAATAGATAAATAGACATAGATAGATAGATAGATAGATAGAGAGAGAGAGAGACTGAGAGAGAGAGAGAGACACACACACACACACACATACACACACACACACACACACACACACACACACAGATATATATATATATATATATATATATATATATATATATAGATGTATATATATATATAGATATATATATATATATATATATATAGAGAGAGAGAGAGAGAGAGAGAGGGAGAGAGAGAAAGAGAGAGAGAGAGAGAGAGAGAGAGAGAGAGAGAGAGAGAGAGAGAGAGAGAGAGAGAGAGAGAGAGAACGGGGAGACATAACTAATGACGAGTTTAGACAAATACTTCACTTGCACTCAGAGTCAAGGACTTTGACACCCCCTCCACCCCCCGCTCCCCGAACGTGAAAAGACCCAGAATAAAAACAAGTTTAAACATTGTGTCCTCTTAGGGAAAAAAATAGTTCTTGCCTATCTAATGTCTTGAATAGGAATTGTTCTTTTCTTTTTTCTTTTTACTAATTTGAATAAAGGACCTTGGTTCAATTGAACATAACCTAGGTACATTAATATTAGGAAAAAAAATGATAAGTAAAACATAAATCAGTACAAAGTCCACAGATCTACCTTAATATTTGTGTTTTTTTAGTTGTATTCACTTAAAAGTTTTTGATCCTGATGTTTCTGTCTTTCCTGATATAATTTTGTGTCTGCTTGTTTATTAAAACTTTTACGGCACGCACAACACAAATAGATCTTATTAGTGCCGAAGATTAGAGGTATTACTGTAGAGTAACATAAAGAAAGAGAGTTAAGGACGATAGAGGATTGATAGAAAAAGAGCAAACCAGACCAGAGCACCGGCCAACCACGCATTTCCTGATATCTAATGAGTACAGAATTTTTGTTCAACAGTACGAGAGGTAAAGTTACTTTTTTTGTTGCTGTTTAGTTTTCTACACATTTGCTATTAATTGAAGGAAACATTGTGTGCATTAATTGATTACAAACAAATAAGTAGCCTGTTTTATTCAAATAAACAAAATCAAGTACAATCCTATTCATTATGTTGTTGCTCCTCTATTCTTCTGTAATTTTCTTTTTTTGTGCTACGTTGACAGTGTTGCTTGGTTTAGTGTTGTGGATAGTGTAGATCTTGTTACCTTTTAATGATTTATTATGTTGCATTTGTTCTGATATTATTCTTGAAGCTTCTTTTTTCTGAACTGATGCCTGCGGTGAAACAATTAAGCGCTTGGAATTTTGCACGCAGGAGGATCAGAGGGCGATTCCCGAGTGAATATAATTTTTATCATAGTCTTTCTGCTGGGACCTTGTGTCCTTCTCAGGCCGTGTCTGACCTGACGGATAAAGTCGAAGTCTTCCTTCTACAAAGTATAAAGGATCTAAATTGTGTCGAAGAGGGCGTTAAAACACTTCTGTTAAAGGAAATTAGACGCCATGTCACAGTGGAAAAAGGCCCTCGTCAATTTTGGGGCATATACACTTATTGTTTATTTGTCTCGCTTCTAGTGAAAAAACAACCAAAAGCACTAAATCCGTCTTGAATAAGAGTTTAACTATTTATTGCAAATGAAGGAGGTGGAGGTTGCTGGTGTCAGAATTCAAATTAGTAAAAAAAATGACCACTAAAGTTTGATGACTTCCTAACCTTGGATGTCCACTGGACAGCAAAGTTTACATTTATTTTATTGTACGTGCGAACAATGATTGGTTGTTGTTTTTTTCTTGTTTTAAAAATAATATCTAAGCAGGCGTGTCTTAACAAATTAATTTGTTTGTAAACACATGTTTGCTAATTCCTAGAAAATTCCTTGATAGATACTAATTAAAAAAGGCAGTGAGTGGTTGCTACAGGTTTTAAAAGGTTATAGATCAAGTTGGGAAAAGATCGCTCTTAAACGCAAGTCGTCTTTTTTTCTAATCGCAAGACTGTCTTTATTAAATGCATGTTTTAGACCCTTTTTTGCAAACAGATTTTTTCTATAAAGTTTATTTCTTGTAACTAGTTTTGCCCCACAAAGGGTAATTGGTGAGGTGTGAGGCGTGCCATGGTGTGCGTACGCAAAATGTGCATGAGAAGCGGAAGTGCTGTACACACTTTTATTTTCCACGTGATGGAGATTAATAGAATACACATTTAAGAAGGAAAAGTTTTAAAATCTAGCCTCAATTGTTGAGAAAAAATAAGATATAGTTAGCACAAATTGATACAAACCACTGTGCAAAGTATGGATGACATTGAATCACCCGTTAAAAAGATATCAGAGGATAAGTGGCGCGACTAATTTTTGACCGCACTATAATATTACATCCTTGTTTTACTACCAGGAAGCCTGTGTTGTTGAAAAAAAATCAGCACCGTTTTTTTTCTTCCATATAGTGAAGAAAGCGTTAAAAAAATACACGCATCAATCAAAAAAATGTTGTTGAGTTCTTGAAAAGATGAATAATTTTTTTTCTTCTGGAGCAATGTATGCTTCTTTTTTCTATTGTTTACTCATCTCAGAACATGTTTTTTAAAAATAATTTTTTTTCTTACACAGAGAGATTCCTTTGGTGATTGATACCCTAATAACAGAAGACATTACTAAAAGCATAGTAGTAAAGACGACAAGGTATTATTCCGAGCATCCATAAGCCTATCACAAGACTCTGAAAGCATGATCCAAGGTGGCTGTTCTTAACACATCATACAACAGGGTCTGTTCACGTGCTCAACTCGTGTGACACTGAATGACCTTCGTGTCCTATAATTCCCAGACCTTAAGCCTTTTATTTTTAAAAAAAAGAATAACAAACGCGCGAGAGGAAGAGAAAATGCATAATAAACTCTTTTAGGACGTAGCAGACTCATTATTCCTGTTATGTCAGATAAAAAATCAAAAGGAAGTGCCAAGTCACATTTTGATCCATCGTACACAGATTATATAAACGAACTTGTATACTGCACTGGATGCATGCAATTGCCCGCCTTTCTGAGCTTCAGAAGGCAATCCTTTGAATATTTTGAAAACGACTCTGAATAATCTTGCGATTTTCGTAGAGTAGATAGGACATTTGGTTTCTGACCTCATGGTCTTAGGAACTCGAAACAGCCCAAAATACCACATAGAATTCTGTGGTAGTGACTCGTTACCACGTCCAAAAGACGTTCCGTCTTATGGCACAGATGTAAGCACACGAAGAACCATGAAAAAGTCGCATACAACCCCAGTTTAAGAACATCCTTTTGCGGTTTCAAAAAAGGGCCATTTGGTCCAAGGCACATACGGATAATATTCTATTTTATTTTACAATTATTAACAGTTTCAAAACAGGGTCATTTGGGCTTAAGTTGATACTGATAATACTTGATCTAAAAGCGTGCTAGGTATGACTAGTGTGTACTTTTCTCTTTTCCTATAGGTTTAACGACCTTTTAAACGCTATTAGGATTTTTAAGAGTAAGACCTCAGAATTTAACAACCGTCTCCGACAGGATCGAGTCATATGGTTAGAAAACCTTGATAACTCCACAGAATAACCTGAGTTAAAGAACAACCAGTCTGGGGTTCGAACCAAGGCATTCCGCTAGCTACTCAAGCAAAAATATAAACTGAACTAATGGGGCGCACAAACTCTGTCTGGAAACATGTTCAAGTTTAACAAATTAACAGAATAACTGAATATCTGTAGCAGTGGACTCAGATTAATAGCCTGCGGGTGCGTTGGGGCCTACAAACGATATTTTGGAGGCTTTACTTGACAGCAAAAGTGAGGCATCATCGAGAAATCTGGCCCTCGTCAAATCGATGTAATCCGGGGGGGGGGGGGGGGGAGCCCTGGTACTTTACTGTCGATTTGGAAAGTTTTATCCATGTTTTGTTTTTGACTAAACACTTTTATAATGTCCTTTAAGAAACTCATTTCTGTGTAAATTGATTTTACTGAAAAACGCTGAATAAACGAACAAAAAAAAGTTTCCAAGGTCTCCAAAGTTATAGAAATCACCAAACCTTGTCGCCCATTTTCTTGCTTATTTTATCACTGAAACCACGCGATCCAGCCTCATTGTGTTGCTAATGTCTAGGCTTTTATTCCAGATAAATAGGTTGCTGTTTTTTAAAACAGCGAAAGCAAAGCTAACGGATATGCGTTAAAGATGGTACCAATAACTTCACAAGCCCAAAAAATCAACGGGAGCCTGATTCCACAACGCAGTGACACTAAATGTGAGACATCATGGGGAAATCAGGCGCTTGTCAAAATAATGAAATCAAAGAAATCGGTATTTTTGGGGCAGATGGGCCTTCCAAGTACTCTCAGGCTATGGAAATTACCAAACTTTGGCGGCCATTTTCACGCTATTTTTATCTCTGAAACCAGGCCACTATGACCTCTTTCAATGGCAAATACTTCGACTTCTATTCAACATAAATGGATATTTTTTCACCAAAAGGAAGGCAAATGAACAGGCTTAAAGATGATACCAATAATCCCATATACCTAGAAATTGACGAGCGCCTGATTCCACCACGTCGTGACACAAATTTAGTGTAATGAGGTCCACACGCTGTTCTCACGTCACAAGCACCTTTCTGTCGGAAAGCCAATGCTCTGGAGAACAGCTCATGCTCTGATCTGCTTTCAGAGAAAACGACCAATATCCATTTAAAGAAGTATGTAAAACCTTTTTTTTTACGTGTGTGTATGTGTGTGTGTGTGTGTGTGTGTGTGTGTGCGTGTGTGCGTGTGTGTGTGTGTATGTGTGTGTGTGTGTGTGTGTGTGTGTGTGTGTGTGTGTGTGTGTGTTTGTGTGCGTGATGGTTCATGCGGCCTAGGCCAACACAGACTATACCTCCAGTGGTCCGCGGGTAATTTGAATTTGAAACCCGTCCTGTAGAGAGCCCCTCTCCACCCCCTTTCCCCCTAAAAAAGAAAATAAAATCTTCCAGAAACCAGGATAGAATAGAAATTATTCTGTTGATGCCACAGGAACATAATAATACTAAGTAAAATGACTAGTTTGCGAGACAATACAAAAAAAATGCGTCTAACACACTGAATAACATGAGACTTAAACAGGTGGGTAGCAAGATTATAGAAAAGACTGAAGACGTTTTTTTTATAAAACACACACAAACTTTATTAGGTTCCAAAAAAGAAAGAAGTCAGCGGCAATATTAATTACGGTATTGATTTCTTTTATTCGGTGAGGCAAAAAATAAGTAAGGGATCTGACGAAGGGAAATGAACCAAAGGAGAATGCTGGAAATAACCCCCTAATGTATAAAGGTCTGAGCTCTGCTAAACCTCTTTTACGAACTTTGCATTGGCTTCCAGTTGAGAAAAGGATTGTGTACAAGTTGGCAACCATAATTATGTCACAAATGTTTGAATGATAATGCACCATCATATTTATCAAATCTGTTAAGACTGTACATTCCAACTCGCATTTTAAGGTCATCAGCTGACAGAAAGAAATTTATTTTACTATCTATGAAACTTAAAACAATGGGTGAAAGGGCATTTGAATACCAAGGCCCCAAGATCTGGAATGCTTTACAAAGTACGTTGAAAGAAATCAAATCTTTTGATTCATTCAAATGTCAGCTGAAGACGTTTCTGTTTTTAAATTAATAAGATGAATATTTGGAATAGTTTTCTTTAGTCAGAACACAACGTTTCATGTTACTGTTGTATGTTGTACTGTATGGCAAAGCGCTCAGAGCCTGTGTACTTTATTCGGGGTTGAGCGCTATATAAATGTCATTTATTATTATTAAAATGCTCCCAGGTATTGCAAACAGTTTCGCTAGGAGTGGGAGTTGGTTTTTTTAAAGTTATGTAGAATTCTGTCTACGAAAAGTAGCAGTATCGTTATTTGAGGGCGATTCTTGTTGTTTTTAGTTTTTTTTAATGACGATAATGTATATTCCTAACCTAAAATATTTTATTCTAACGATGATAAATATGTCTTGGATTTTTACACAACCTGACGGCTTTTGTAAATTGTAATGAAGATACTGTAAGTTACGGTCAGGTATCAGTGATTGGAGATTTTAGCTGAAAATCGGCACAGGGGTCAAAAGTGTAGTTTTTTAACCAATTTTATATTTTTTTTAAATTAATAACATAAAATTGCTTCCTAACAAATTGTACAAACCCAACTAATCTGTTTGATGCGTATATATTTTCAAAGGGCTAAAATCTTAGATCTAACCCATTTTGTCAACACGTCTCACAGTTGTTTTCTACAGCTTCAGGTTTAAAAATAGTGATTATTCTTTCATTAGTTTGGTAAGAAAAACAGATTTCTGGTAAACGTAAAAAAAGGAAAAATGTTGTTTAAAAAAAATAAAATATATATATATATATATATATACTACGTGTTTTACGTTCCCATCGACCTAATCAATTAGAATCGTCGTTGAGGAGGTGGGCTACGACCTTGCCTACCTAACCCAAGCATTTTTATTTCAACCAAAAGCAATAAAAATGATTATGAATATGCGAAATCAATAACTTCACAAGCCTAATAAATTTACGAGAGCCTGGTTCCAGAGTGATTGACCAAGGAGGTCCTGGTTATTAATTTGTTCTAAGGACCTTGGGGATGACATAAACATGACCGGCTGACAAGGTGTAGGAATTGTACGAACTAAAAGGAACGCGGTAATTGGGTGGGTTGGTTTTTTCATGGGGGAGGAGGAAGGGTGGATTTGGAATGAGGGGTAGGGGAATGGGAGGGGTAGTGTAGCCCTACAAGCCAACGCCAGGCGGTTAATACTATTAATGCATCTGAACTTTCACTAAATTTTCATTCTTTCAACGTTCTTTGTCATAAGTCGTGGTTATCCGCTCGCTGGGTCGTCAGTCCTCAGACAAACAACCACAGCACGATGACGTGCTTGAAGAAGAAGAAGAAGAAGAAGAAGAAGAAGAAGAAGAAGAAGAAGAAGAAGAATTTGCTTTTGTATAGGAAAAATCCCGGTTCGTCAGCAAGCTCTACGTGCTCTGTACTAATATTAAATACCCCAGCAAACTCTAGAACACCCCGAAACATTCTCAGCTTCCTGGGAATAATACAGTGTTAGCAGCTGATTTATTAAGCTCTCAAACGCTAACAAACTGACATGATAATTTCGCTGTCTACAATAGCTAAGCACTCATTTCGTTTGAGTGAAGTGAGGTGTATTTGTGTACAACGCCTTTCCCAAAACCACAACGCTGGCCTCTGGCCAGATTCGAACCCACAACCTTATGGTTGTGAGTTCAAGAGCCTAACCACTAGGCCATAGACGCCCCACTTACGGACGACTTCCCCCTCCTTCCCTCGTGTTATCCAGAATTATTGTGCTTGTTACCATTCGACAAAATACATCATAAGTACTTTCTGGAAACGATTCCAATAGGACGAATTAGCAAAATTTAAGCCTGGAATAAGGATATGGTCTTTAGTAAGCGTCCCCAGTTCGGTTTCAAAACTTTTACCAAGAGGGTTACACACGTCGCAGCCCTTGAACCACCACCCCACGCCCGCTCTCTGAGCACATGAAAGGCTAGCCTCACTGTCACGGTCAACATCCCAAGCAGAGAAGGATTGGTCGTTTGATGGGGTCAAACAGTCTCCCTTTATGTCACCGAATTCTGACTGGAGATCACCATACCATTGAAATTTGTCAAATGCAACTTCAATGTTGTATCCAGTTGAACTGTTTCCTACGTATACTTTGTCATATTTCGTCTGAAGGCTGGTGTAAGTTCCTGGTATCAAAATTGCGATATCGATATTCATCATTTGAAGGCCTACAGCACTTAGTGCGTGGATAGTTTCTAAGCCAATCCAGAAGGATTCACACCTGAGATTAAACCCTTGAACATATTCGTCATAGGTCCTATTGAAAGTGATATTTCCATAGTTACTAAAGACGATAGTATTTGCGTAAAACTCTCTGACTTCGCAGAGCACCAGAACGGGTGTTGGAGAGGAAGGAAGGGCTAGGTAGACCCAATGCAATCCACTTGTTAAAACATTTATAAAGTCGGAACAAGACGAGCACAAATCGCGACACTCCTCCCCTGACCATCCTTCTACACAATCACATTTTCCAGCGGCATCGTTCCAAACACCTTTGTTTTTGCACGGGCCAATGTTTCCAGCCTCTTCAGACTCTTTGAATTGTTTCTTTAGGAATACGTTATGTTTAGAACGTGAAAAAATGTCGATACAATAGTTATCAGGACACTGGTTTGTACATTTCTTGTAGTGATAACACTGGTTGACCTCGGTGTTTCTGAAAGCGACGCAAGAAATATCCCTACCACAGGCTGCGCCACAAGCAATTTGGCCATCTCCATTCTCTGAGTACAAGGTAGGGAAACCGATGGTCACATGATCGGAGAGAGCCTTGGCTGAGACAAACTCTGTTGACAGCAAACTACTTGCTATGGCACCGTTATATGTCAAGAAACACAACCAGAAACAAGTTATTGTCCAAACAACGGTTAGAGGCATCATGAAAATCAACGGAGTTTCAGAAACACGTCAACGATAGGGGCTCCAAATCACTATTGTTTTATTATTAAAGTTATAGTTTGCGGCACGTACTTTATATGTACACTTGGCACGAGAGAAGAAAACATCTGTATTAACACTTAAGCCAAACAGATAATAATGTCTAAAATGCTATGTAGTCCAAGCTGCTCCATGCTGTACAAAGGTGTTTTCAGCGCCAGATTAGGCTTGGACTCTTGTGCCTGGACTGGTGCCATCAATAACACGAGGCGTGGGGTCTTGTAACAGCAATGGGCTTCATCTGTTACAGAAAAGTGCAGTACATGGTCTTTTCATAACAAATAAAAACTCCTGTCGTAGTATGAAAAAAAAGAACAATATACCACAAGCAATGTTAGTAAGCACATGGGTTCTTTTTCAGAAGTGAAATGTATTTCTGTTGGCTTTTTTTTTAACATTCGAAATGGCATTAAAATTGCAACAACATTTATTTTTCTATAGGTCTGTACCATCATCCACCTCCTCCTCTGCCTCTTAGCTTCCCATTTGGTTTATATTTTTCCCGTCACAAATACAACCAGAAACTATTTATAATAAAGATAAAGAACGTTTTCTTAAAGTTTCATCTGATGCTTCTATAAAACAGGACTGAATGTCGATCATGTAGAACAAAGCATAGTGGCAAGGAAGATGCTAGGCATAAGAATAGAAAATCAAATAAATAAAACAAAAATACGAGAGACAACTAGAATGACAAATTATGTCCCCAAATGTACACTATAACAAAAATGAAAATGGGCTGGTCACATCGGCAGAGTGACAGGCAACAGGTGGATAAAAAGATGTATGTGATGAACCCAGAACACAAAAAAGATCTTGAGGAATATTTTTTTAAAAAGGTAGGAAGGCTTCAATAAGATTAGTGGTTATGCTTGGGCACAGAAAACAGCTGCTGAAACAGATTGGAGGTCACTGCTGGGGAACTAGATCCTGCAGTGGACGAAGAAAGCTTAGAAAGAAAGAAAGAAGTATGAGCTCGAAAGGGGTGACGGATACTGATACAGATTTTTCATAGCATCAGAGCTAAGAGGACAAATACTTTATAAAATTCCTCACTCAAACTTCTAACTTTTACGTACCCAACAGGTTCGAACAAAATTCAGATTCCACACGTCATGTTTTGCACATTCCGAAAGTCTACCACTACACAATTTGTTTTTTGCATTCCCGATTTCTTCGAACCCAAATTTCTTCTGCATTCCCAATGTCTACAACCACTCACATTTCTTGCTTATTTCCCAATGTCCATGACCTGGGCAGATGAAGAATAAACTTTAAATGTGCTCCGTCCGTTGTGATCACTTCAGGAGAATCATTTAATGATTATACTTTGGTCTTCTTAATATCAGTATTTGCTGACATTCGCTGAAAAAATGATATCATCTGTCAGCCTTGCCATACAATGAAAGCGGAGAAACTGAATTAGTATTCAGTAAAACGTGGGTTAGTTTGTTGCTAGCCCAAATATTGACATTTTGGTTGTCTGTCCAGAACTCACGCCTTACCCATTCGATTCGCAGCTGACTGACGATTGTTTTTTTCCAGCCACACCCACATGTACTTGTTGAAGGAAACCGTAAGGTGAAAAATATAGTCTTCCTAATTTAATTGCCAGCATGGTGTATAACTTTGAACTTTGGTTAAAATTTGCGTGAGTGTGGAGAGGGTGGGGGGAGGCAGTGGTGGAGGGAGGGCAGTGGGGGTGGGGGTGGGGGAGGTGGAGACATGGTGTATTTGTCTTTCTTTCCCTTCTAACAGCTATTGTCATTTTTATTTCCTTTTTTTTATTTGTTTCTTTCTAGTAACACCTTCAAATTTCGGCACTTATGAGGCATTATTGTGTTGCAGTCTAAAAAGAGGTCTACAGAAATAGGGCAATGCCCATTATTAAGACTGCTTTTAACTTCATTTTTTCAAAGTTCAGACTGGAATAATTTACCTTTAGAATTGATGTAAGCAAAAACGTTCTCAGAGTTACTAAATTGTTGAAAGAAAATGTTCCACACTCATGCAGACACAGATTTAGATCATTTACGACAGTTAAACTTTTTTCAATTATTGCTTCTCGGACATTTTCTGTTCAGGTACCAGAACGTAACTGAAAGCTCACATTGGATCAAGTATTTCGTGTCACATTACTATTGCAAAATATGAGACCGTACTTTAGAGGGCATTTGTCGTGTTGCTTTAAACTATCAACCAGCTGTACGAGCAAATAACGGAAGAGAATCAAGCTACAAAAGGCAAAGACAAACCACGCTTTACCAGGCTAGATAGTATCAAAGATGTCTTCCAACAGAATAACATAACAACATCTCCAAAAGAAGGAACACATAGGCTTTGGCAAGAAGATTGTACCACCCCTTGACGATATACCCCTTACCCCGAACAAATAAACGGAACACATCTTGCTTCAACCCTCATCCCTTTACCCCTCCCTCTTTGCCCAAACCTACCACCCCTTGACGATATACCCCTAACCCCGAACAAATAAACGGTTCACATCTTGCTTCAACCCTCATCCCTTTACCCCTCCCTCTTTGCCCAAACCTACCACCCCTTGACGATATACCCCTAACCCCGAACAAATAAACGGTTCACATCTTGCTTCAACCCTCATCCCTTTACCCCTCCCTCTTTGTCCAAACCTACCACCCCTTGACGATATACCCCTAACACCGAACAAATAAACGGAACACATCTTGCTTCAACCCTCATCCCTTTACCCCTCCCTCTTTGTCCAAACCTACCACCCCTTGACGATATATCCCTAACCCCGAACAAATAAACGGAACACATCTTGCTTCAACCCTCATCCCTTTACCCCTCCCTCTTTGTCCAAACCTACCACCCCTTGACGATATACCCCTAACCCCGAACAAATAAACGGAACACATCTTGCTTCAACCCTCATCCCTTTACCCTTCCCTCTTTGCCCAAACCTACCACCCCTATGTCGTGGGTTTTTGTTCATTTGCACACTACGCTATGCCAAATCACAGAAGCTTAATTCTAGTAGACAATATATTTTTGGCACTTGTTGATAGAAGACAATGTATGCAATAATAGTATTATGTAAGCATTTGGTCATCTTTTTACTAACTAATCTTATTTGGGCATTATTAGATTGGTTTTTTTTTTTAAATCTCTATAGGTAGGTAAATCTAATTATTTTTTTCTCATCTAATCCACCTTGCTCGAGTGGCTGCGAGAAAAATTTTTTAAAAGATTTTGAAAGTCTGACAGGGGTGGATAGAATTTTGTCAACACAAAAGTCTCCATCAAATCAGCTCACTGTCGCTAACATTGTGGGATCAATAGTTTTGACGGTTGAGATTTGACCAAACCCTTGCTTCAAACAGAAATGTAGCCTTCAATGAATTCTTTTGTTTAATAAACTGAGATTTATGACACGCAGTAATGCGCTTTTACTTTAAGACCTGCGCCATATTAATAACTCGAGCCTGGCAGTAAAGTGGTTAACACGAGTTTTTTTTTAAACATGATCATCTCACAATAATCATGGAGATGTTGGGAAAGAACAACACAGTGACAACAAAACACCCCATAGAAAATACAAGGGAAAAAGCACGACCCTGAGGTTATTTTGTTTTTTCCCTAACCACCGTTTGGTTCATAGTGATATACGAAGTATCAATGATCACGATGTCCCATTGACACTTTTGTGTACGTTTTTAAAAATATAATTACACAAGAGCACAAAAAGCTTCTGCCCTTTTGTCTTCTTTCCTTATTGTGTTTCTGGTTTCCCTCAATTATGGCGCACAGCAGTTGTACAAATTATCATTGTTATTGGTCAAACAAACCGAGGCAATTATAATGCATGACATGTTCATGGCTTTCTTTGAGTGCGCTATCGGATATCTCCAATATGACAAAACGATAAAAAATAAAATTGTGAACAAGGCAATGAAGTGAATAAATAATGCGGGAAATGATGATAATGGGGCGTATTTCTATTGCACCAACTCCATATAATAAAGGTCGTGCTCACTAAGAGAGGAATATATCTTCACACTTCGACTTAAACATACATAAATACGCACACGCACACACGCACACACGCACACACACACACACATACACAAACACACACATACACACACACACACACACACACACACACACACACTCACACACATACACGCACATGCCAGCGTATAATATACACACATGTTATGCAAGCGCGCATTTTAACGCGTACAATATAAAACATAACATGTAACCAAAGACACTCACGCACGCATTAAAAAACACAATCACACAAACATAGGAATATTATACGTGCCTGAAAAAAGAGTCAACATAATTAATTATGGAATGTTTCACTTTTGTAGTTTATCGTATTTCTACATAGAATGACCTTTCCTGATGATTGTTTTGTCCTTGTATTTTGTTTTATATTTTTTGTTGTTGTTGTCGTTATTTGGTTGTTTTTGTGTGTTGTTTTTATTTTCTGTTTTTCAGATATCTCAAACGATAGGATCACTCTTCTTAGTGAGAGGTGCATAAAAAACATTTGAGAAAAAAATGACTTAAAAGTTTTATTTTGGGACGTAAAGTGAACAATGTATGTTTTAAAAAGCCCCCCCCCCAAAAAAAAAAACAACAACAAAACAACAACCAACCAACCAACAAACAAACAAACAAACAGAACAACCCCACAACAAAAACAACAACAACAAATAAAACAAACTACAACCAAAAAAAACATAGAAGAAAAATTGACGTAACAAGGTTTAGTGAGGATAAAGTAAAATGGTTTATGACCTGATATACGGACAAATTATTTGTTTTCCCCCACCATGGATGTTTTCACAGCATTCTCCATTGTCTCAAAGGATCAAGCCTATGAGAAATCCGGACGCTTTTCTCCTTGCTGATTTTGCTTAAGACAACGCATAACAATATAGAACTCCAGATGATACGTGAGACAAGGAAGGTGGGCAGCACTGTGGGAAAAAACAAGAACATCTCTATTTTGAGAGAGATAGGAGCTCTTTCTTGCGTTCCACAGGACATACACGTATGTTACAACGCTGTGGAATCAAGTGCTCTTCAACTTAGAGGTATGTGGAGTTGTTGGTATATCATATTAAAGGTTAACAATTTTTTTCGCTCTCGATTAAAAAATACCCACCTATCATGAGTGAAAGTCGAGATATTCGCATTATTAGAGGTGGAGGATGCCAAGTTTCGCAGGTATATTAGCGAGAAAATGGCTGCCAAAATAGCGAAAGCTAGAAAAATGTCTATTTCTTTGGCTTCATTATTTTGACAAGCGCCTGATTTCACCATGATGCCATAAAGATTATCTCCATCGCTCAGTCTGGATGTTCAGCTCTCAAGGCCTAGGGAGAGATTTAGCAATGATCTATCCTCGTCATCTCTGTCTGAGAAGAAAGAAACGTGTTGGAATTGAAGAAGCGCTCAAAGAAATGAGACGAAATATCATTCACATCTAGAGGATACTGAACTCTTATAATAGTACAAAAACAAACACGTGTTTCTAAAAAAATGTTTTTAACCGTGCGTTGCGTTTAAACTTACAGGCACGTAACATAGAATTCAAATAAAATGCGGCTGAAACTAATCAATTATTGTTTCAGTGGGTGGGTGGCAGGTGCTCTCATGTAGTTTGCTCTTTCTTTCCTGTCAGACATCTATCGTCTTCATCTCTCCTTCTCTTGTCTTTTGTACACGTATTTTACTCTCTTACGACACCTCTAACCTTCTGCGCTTTTTCCTTTACAGCATCATTATGTAAAGGCCTAATACTATTTTAGGGAAGGGCACGGTTGTTTGTTTGTTTGTGCATTTTGTGCTTGGTTTTGTTTTACTTTCAGTTTTACAAATTACACCAAATACGTCATGGACCACCTCTTAAATAACATGATTGTGTTGATAGGGACGTTAAACCTATACCATGTCATCATTGTATATGTTAAGGTCAGCTTGGTGTTCTGACTCAACCTTGAGACGTTTATGAGTTTGTTAGTATAGAAACAAAACCAAGATACGTTTAAATCATCTAGAATTGTGTCACTGGTGGAGTTAAATATTTACTATCTTTAATTTACATGTCTTTTGCACTGCTGCAGCTTGAATAGTTACCAGAAACGACAATGCAACTTCTACCAAGGTAAAAAAGTCTACTTACAACTCATCCAAAGAAGAGGTGGGAAAAATAGCCTTTTAATTCAATTCGCACTTTTCACTAATTTGGAAAAAAACAAACAAACAAGCATACAACAATTCTCGAAACTTAAATCATAACGTGCATCCCGATCTTGAATTAGCGACGAACGTTAGAACATAGTGAATGTCAGCTCTCTCTCTC
>NW_004797673.1:566143-585812 GCF_000002075.1 Aplysia californica
TATAAATATAATAATCTTTGGTGAGTATACCTAGGACACAAAATGTGCATTCAATCATAAAATGCCTCAAACTTATTACATCTCAAGAATTCTCTGCGTTTCTTAGTTAATAAGATTCATAGAGAAAAAAATCAATACATTTTGAAACACAACGAGTAAACTGCAAACGCTTTTTTTATTTACAGAACACATTATTTTTATTTCATTCATAGGCACAATGGATTTGCATTTGGAATGATTATATAAATCACGAGAATCAATACGGTGTGTATCTATTCTATTTTCAGGGAATAACATCTCTATAAAAGTAAAAGTTTCACTGGCACATCATTTAAAAAAAATCTCATCAGTGTCCAATTGTAACTGTGTATCTGCCAAATAAAGTCGACTCCTACCCCACAGCACCTTCCTTACAAAACAAACAAAAAATGAAATAAAAAACATTGGTCTCTAATTATGTTATTTTCCATTACGATTGACGAGACTATGAAATATAAACTACTCCAAAAAAATGTCGAGCGATTCTGGTACATAATAAGAAAAAATTGGCGTGGTTTTTAATTTTTTTTTTACATAATATTATGTGTAAGTCAACGTTCACGCACATACACGGTTAAAGTTGGACATTGGCGAATTGCAAATGCTACACAGTCACCTGAATAATATGCTAATATTAAAGGATAACCTTCACACCGACTCGGTGTAAACTGTGTCAGAATATCATACAAATAACATAAGAAAATATGATTATATATTATACACGTAGTTTCTTTTAAATTCTGAGGTAATTGTACGTTTTTAGGAGACAGAACAGCTAGTTTTAGGTTGGCCTCTTCTTCACTCAAGAAAGTTTGTGAAATTATTAAACTATGTAAATTGAAATGTCCAGTTAAAATATATGGTCGACTTATAATGAGACAAGGCAAATAGATCAAATAGATATGGAGATAATATTTTACGACGTGGTGGAATCAGGCCCTCATACATTTCTGGATATATATTGGAGTTATTGGTGTCATCTTAAAATTGTTCAAGTGTCTTTGTTTTGATGAAACGAAATTCAAATCTGCGTTGAATGGAAGTAGAGATGTTCGTGATTAAAAGAGGTACGGTTTGACTGCTGTCTGGGGTAAAATTAATGAGAAATTGGCCGCCAAATTTTGGAGATTTTCAACACTATAGTGTCCTTGGAAACTGCAGATGTACATTCTGTGTGATTTTGATCACTGTTTTTCAATACAATCCACATAGGACTGTGTTTTGAAATGGACAGTATAAGTGTTGAGTTAAAAAAAGAAAAGGAAACAGCAACCAAAAACAACAACCAGAAAAAGAAAAGAAAATCTATGTTTTTTAAATGCACGACAGGCGGGAAACTGTCGGTATCTTCGATTTCAATATTTTAACGAGTTCCTGATCTCACCACGGTACCACACATATTTTTAAAGCTTTTAAATTCAAGAAACACCCCAAGTACCTACACCGCAGACGCGCATCATACCCTTTAGGCTACCTATGGGCATTTACTCTCTGATTGTATCAATCTAGGATAAAAAGGACGATCGACCTCACTTCTTTGGGAAAATATTTTGTTTTTGCCTTATCCCAACTTTTCACCTGCTTTTTTTTTTTCTTTCATTTTTGCCCCAAGCTGTTGGGCAGAAAACGGTAAATAAAATGTTCAGGGAAATGATAACGGTTTTTTAAATTTAAAAATAGTATTTTCCTTTAACCTAATCTGTGACCAATGCTCGCTGTGAATTAAAACGTAAGTTAGATACCGATTAACATTTTCATTATTGATATTTCTTCAATATCTAAAACCGAAACTGCATTTTTTTTTGTTATAACGGTTATTGTAATATTATTAGCTGATTAATTAGTCCCAGTTTTTTCGAATCATAAATATTTAACGGTCTAGGTTGATTTCAATAATAATATAATTCCAATAAATGTCAAGTACTTTCTTGTCGTTGTCTGCGTACAAAGTACACCGTTGTATTTGATACATGTAATATTATGGGTATATGGCTTGGAATAAGAAGTGTCCTTGTCACCAAGGGGTCGTCGGATAGAAAGTTACAAAACAGGTTCAAGATCTGTGTAGAGGAGGATAGTGAACATAATAATAGCAGTCATAATGACCATGATAGCTAGCAATTATGAAAATAATAGCAATCATGATATAAAAGCCTGATAGATAAAGATAGTAATAATAATAATGAGAAAAATATTAATAATATTACTTATAATGATAATGTTAAAATAATGAAAATAATAATAATAAAAATAATGACAATAATAATAATTTTAAAAAATAGAATAATAATAATAATAATAATAATAATAATATTAATAATAATAATAATAATAATAATAATAATAATAATAATGATAAAGAGTCAGAATATTGTATTAATTTAGCCATAACAGTAATGATAATAATAACAACAGTAATGATAATAATAATAATAATAATAATAATAATAATTTATACATTATAATTACTTTTCTATTATTATTATTATCATTGTTATTATAATTATTAACATTATTACTACTATTATAATTAATATTATTATTATCTTTATTCTTCTTATTTATTGTGGAAAGTATAATAATGACAGTAATGACAATACTGGCAATCATAACAATAGCAACAGAAACGGTGAAGAAAAATAATAATTTTTGCTTTATTAGTAATAACATTATTGTCCCGTACTTCATCCTAATTTCCAAAGAAAATTATAATATTATTATATTACGTCGATTTTTTCCCTGCCCATTTCGCAGTTACTTACCTTGGACATAATCTCAAGTCAAAATAGAAAAAAAACAACGTTTCCTTCTTCCTCCCCCTTCAAAAACTTAACTCCTCTGCTCACCCCCAACCCATCCCCCAATCCCCTGCCCACAATACTATTCCATTCCTCCCCGTAAAGCTCTGACCTTCTGCACAAACATGTGCAAAGAGGACGACACACACAGGCATACACACATTCGCGAACACAAAAGCACACACACACAATGAATCTGATATTTTAGCTTACACTCACACACACACACAAACATGAACGCTTACACACACACACACACACACACACACACACACACACACACACACACACACACACACACACACGTGTGTGTATATGCTTCCTAATCTTCTTAACCACTCTCAAATAAACATGGTACATGTATACGTATAAACGAGAATACACACAAACAGTACTTCTGGGGATTCAGTGACACACTCAGATCATGAGAAAGTCAACAAGCCGATTACAAGAGTATACCGTCTAGCTTTCTCTACCTATCCGATCTTCCAGACCGTTCGTCAGCAAATCAAGGTTTTGTGGCATTCAGCAATAATAGTCCTTATTATGTGTAATAAAGAGGACACAGGGTGTTTGAGAACTAATTTGATCCTGCTTTTACTTTGTACATTGTCGTTTTCAGGTAAATGATAAGAGATAGCTTTTGTATAGCACAAATCTCCTGTCAACAGCAAGCTCTGTGCGCTTCACAATCTATACATAATCATATTATCTTAAGTTATGTGACTGAAAGTAGCCGTCCGAGACTGAAAAGGACAATAGGGAAAGGGCAGGCACTGACAGAGAATGAGAGAGACGGAGAGAGAGAGAGAGAGAGAGAGAGAGAGAGAGAGAGAGAGAGAGAGAGAGAGAGAGAGAGAGAGAGAGAGTCAGAGAGAGAGAGAGGGAGAGAGAGAGATAGATAGATAGAGAGAGAGAGAACAAGAAGAAAAATAATAATTATGCGTGGAGTACTGTCATTATGCAAAGACAATATATTAAAAAATTACTATTATGCATTAAACAAAATAACGAACCGTGCTAGGAAGTTTTGAAAAAGATTGGCGTGCATCTCAAACACGTTAGGCTACTTAATTTCTGTTTCCGGGTCATCTAGGTACCTACATGAGGGTCTGATTTGGGTTGTATATCAGGAAATGGTGAATAAATGTGTTGAAACATACGTCTTACTAGAACTTTTTGTGATGGGGTGATTTGATGTTTTGAAATCATCCAGAACCAACTTGCTCTTGAATTCAAGTATCAAATTATAATATGAAATATTAATCGTTGTTCCCCCCCCCCCCCCCACATCCTTTGCCTCTATTTTCCTCCTCCTTATCCTTCTTCTTCTTCTTCTTCTTCTTCTTCTTCTTCTTCTTCTTCTTCTTCTTCTTCTTCTTCTTCTTCTTCTTTTTCTTCTTCTTCTTCTTCTTCTTCTTCTTCTTCTTTTTCTTCTTCTTCTTCTTTTTCTTCTTTTTCTTCTTCTTCTTCCCTCGCCTTTTCCAGCTCCCTCTCTGCCCCCTTTCCCCCTCAAATCTGTGCTTTCTTCCACATCCTATTTCAAATAATGATAATAATATATTACTACACATTTAAGATAATTTGACTGTATACAAATGACACTCCTCTGCGTGTATAATGTGTCCAAAATATCAAACCTAAATCAATGTCATTGATGTAAACTTAGTAAAGCGTTGTGGTTACCCTTTGCTTTCCCCAAGAGCAGTGTTCACCACAAGGAACAACAATAGCTGCCCACAGAAGCCGCCAGAACTTTTGATCAGAGACAGTTTAAGTTTTAGTTTTAATAGAGGTTTTACGGTGCTCGCAACTGCATAAGGTGATATGAACGCCAAGGGGTGGATGTCAACTTCTCTATCTTCCACAGGACAAAGTCAGCGAGAGACAGTAGCGCACATGTACTTCTAGATTGATGCTTGCCTACCTTGGCGTCATCGCCCACTAGAGAACGATTTTGTAATAAAACTTAGGTGAGCGGGAGAGGGGGGGGGTCACCCGAATAGTGACGTGTGTCATTTAACTTGATGCCCTACCTGAAATGCATAATATGTACGAGTAAGTCGGTGGTACGAAAACTGTAGCCTCTGAAAAGTAGTAAAAAAAAGCGCGCTGTTAAAAAAAAGGGTTGAGCAGCACTGTGCTAGATCATCCCATGGCTTTCTTACAGCACCGTAGACCACATTGAATAATTAGATTTGATCTTGATATAACGACAAACTATCCAAGAAAACAACATAATGTACAAACGACCACTTACTGATCCCACTCTTGTGCTTTCAATTTATTATAATAACACTTTTTTAAAAATGCACCTGTCTAGGTCACTTTTCTCCTCGCTCCTCGACAATAGGCGAATATCTTGAACAATTCTGACAGTAGTTGTTTATTCCTTTCTTTTTTGTTTGTTCATGTTTTTAAGTGTCCTCGGATGTTTCAGAAGCTCTCATTGTGACGCTGTTTCCACAGGTAAAACGGCGACTCCTCGTGGCCGAACTCGTCTTGTTGGAAGGCGGACACTTGGGTGGATTCGGAGACGGTGTTGACACAGAACAGTCGGAAGAAAAGCGCGAACAAGATCCAATCAGCACCCAAGATACAGAAGCCGAACACCGGGACCCACTGGTCAGTACAGAGGCGGTCAAGGCTGGTCACTCTTGAGGCGCTGACAAGAATGTAGATTGTGGCTGTGTTTGGAAAAAAAGGGGTGAGGGTAGACGAAGGAGAAAGGTGTTGTATCAATTAATACATTAGCGATGAAGTTGTTTTGACTTTGCCCCCCTCCTCCACTTCCTAATCCTCCCCCTTCTCCCTCTTTTTATTCCCTTCCTCACCGTCCTCCTCATAATTTTAAACATTTGTACAACGCACTTCCATAAAGTACAATGCTCTTTGCGCTTTTGCAAAACTTCCAAGTAGCTTGTGTTTTCTTCTTCTTCTTCTTCTTCTTCTTCTTCTTCTTCTTCTTCTTCTTCTTCTTTTTCTTCTTCCTCTTCTTCTTCTTCTTCTTTTTCTTCTTCTTCTTCATTCTCTCCGCTCTACCCCCTTTTCTTCTAATCCCTTTCCTTTTCCTTTCACATTTTCTACACTCAAATATCACTACCAAGTCTCTTGGCTTATAACAAACTTTTCTTTAAAAGGCACAGCAGTCACTTTGAAACTAGCTAATCCTGAGCACCATAAATTTCTAATCCTGGACCGTGCATTATCATGGCTGCCACTATTACTCTTAAACAAAAAGCAAACAGACAAAGAACCACGCAAATACAAAATATAACAAAAACTCCGTGAAATATGTGCATTATTGTAGGCCGTGTCATTTCCTCAAAATAAATTATGTACCATCAGGCTCGCTACAGCCGAGGGCGTGTTACACCTCCCCCCTTTGAATTTCATTTTTGAGTCAAACGATGCGTTCCAAAGTGTACCGGTAATAAGTCAGAGAATATAATTATGATGATACAAGTCAATGGTGAAATTAGATGCGCTGTATGGGAAACGAATGCGTAAAAAAAAAAAAAAAAAACAACCCCAGAGCAAGCTATTTTTCAATAATCGTTTCTTTTTTAAAACTTTTTTTTGTATTTCACCTTTTTACATGCATCTAACATAATTTATTAAATGATCGGATCCATGTATGCCATTGAGCAATGCAAACCACAAAATGTAGCCTACTAAAAATGAAGAGGTTCAATATCTTGGAATCTAATGAAAAATCATTTTAACTTTGCTACCATTGTTACTACTGTTTTCAGTACCATAATACATGTACAATGAGTTGTCATATTATGCAAAGAATATATCCGAACCTGCTCTAACCTCCACCTATCACAGAATGCTTCCCTGATCAGCCCTTGCCTTTTTCATACCGTAATGACACCGCCCAATATCTAATAATTTTTATTATTATGTATAAATTCATATGATGCGCGCAACAGTATTTGTATAATTTTTTTTTTTATTGTACTTAAACTTTCACACATAAAACACACGCAAAAAAAACACACACAAAAAAAAAACACCACCAAGACAAAATCAACGTACCAGCAATCATCAGGGCTATAGATACGATGAAGAGTTTTCCTAACAAGTCCCAAAAATCCTCCAAGTCACGTGACTTCTTGTAGAAGGAAGCGAGCACAGCGATGCAAGCTGGGATCAGAGCCAAGATCCCGCCAATGATGAGGTAGTACGGCAAGAGACTGAAGCCCAGACATCCTCCATCAACGTACAAGGAACCTAAGCGGGAAATGTATTTAAATATTGATATTATTATATTATATAATATATGTGAGGCAGCGTGGTGGAATCAGGCTCTCGTCAAATTTTGGGCAAGTAGAGTTATTGGTATCATCTTAAAGCTTGTTCACTTGTCCTTATTTGGATGAAAAAAATATCCATTGATCTTGAATACAAATCGAGATATTTGCGAAAGAAGGAGGTGGAGATCACCTGTTTTCAGAGGTAAAATTAGTGAGAAAATGGCCGCCAAAGATTAGTTATTTCCTTAGCTTAAGAGTCTGTTGTAACTGAAAATGTATATTTTTGTGCCTTTAATCAAAGCTTTTCAGAAAAATCCACAGAAAAATGAGCTCTTTAATGGGCATGAACGGTGTTGAGCTAAAAAAACAAAAGTTTGATAAAAATGGACAAACCTGCAGAAAAATGCAAGTTTCTTCACTTTGATTATTTTAACGAGAGCCTGATTCCACCACGCTGCCTCACATATAACATAATATGAGGAGTGACAAATACCATTAGAGAAATGATACTTTAAAGTTACAGGCTTTGTAAAGGACTAGTTGTGAAGGCAGGTAACTCTCCAGTGCCTCTCGCAGCTATAAATGGGGAATTTGATTTGTAACTTTAAATCGTCTTTTTTGTTTGTTTCAGTTGAGGTTTTACTGCGCTCGTAACTGCATAAGGTCATATTGAGGTGTAGATGTCAACAGAAAAGTCCTTACAGGGAATCAGACTTACTCTGCTCACCTCTCTAGCTACAACAGCACAAGGTCTGCTTTGTCTAAGAAGGCACCCCGGAAATACCAGGTCACAAGAGTGTGACAAACATACAAAAGAAGTAGAGGAAGAAATGACGATAGTACGGATTAGGAAAGAAAAAGCAGCAGTTCCATGTTGCAGTTTAGGCCCAGTTAAGAGCATGACATCGATGAATCAACCCAATTACAATTCTACTGTGCATAAGAACAGGTTAAAGTCACCTCTTTGGGAATGGCCTAAAGATACTTTAGTCAGTAGCACCGCTCCGGGGGGGGGGGGGTAATCCTCTTTTCGAGATAGATAAAACTAAATATTGCATTTACATGTGTTTTACCAAAGGGGGAAGTTGAAAAGAAAGTCGTATATTAAGGTGGGCGTGGCCAACTGTTCACATAACGGACATGATCACATAGACGAGTATCAGATTGGGTTAAATGACTTGGCTATAACACTTTACTGTGTTTCTATAATCAACGAGAAAAGACGAAAGAAGCAAAACCAGAATAATAAGTGAAAGTGAAAGGTCTTAATATATATATATATATATATATATATATATATATATATATATATATATATATTTAATGTTGCGTTTACATTAAATCAAGTAGGACATGACCTCAGAAGACATACACAAAAACACTCTGAATTACCAACATGGTTGTTTTAGGCTCTTTTTTTTGGGGGGGGGGATATGGAGTTTTTTATCACATCTTAAATCGTGTTCGTTATTCTTGTTTAAGAACAAAAACATCCATTTACCTTCAACAGCAACTGAGATGTTGGACTTTGGGATCGCCTGATGTCACAAGCAGAATTAGTTTTTAAAAAACGGACAAGCATCGTTTCGACGAGAGCCTGGTTTCACCACATTGACACACAAAACACGTACTCACCTACGACGATTTTCGTGACACTTGCTGCTGTGAGCAAACCGAGCCAGGTGGCTGCGGAAACAAAGAAAAAGGAAATTTTAACTCAATAAGGACGCACATTCTGCTTAATCGACAACGTTTGAAGACGTGCTGTTTTGTGGCATGTAATTGGAGAATATCTTCTTTATTCATTCTGATTTTTTGATTCTGTGTTTCTGTATCTTAAGCTTAAAGAGGTAGGCAACAATACGCACACAGTGAAGTATGCAAATGAATGCTTCTGAATTGTTTTTGATTTTTTGAACGTGCCACAACATGCCCTTTGTCCCTCTGCTGATTGAACTTCTGGAGTCTATTTCATGCTCAAAGCATTGAGGAGAGACCTCTATTCTCCTTTCTCACTTTCTCCCATTTTTCTAATGTATGATAATGGTTTTTATTAATCTGTGAATTCGTATGCCTGTGCTGTAGTGGTTAGGCGCTTCCCTGTCTCACTCCGAAGATCCAATCAAGTTCGATTCGCATTCTGGAAAAAAACATTTTTAGCACCTATGTCTTTCTGCAAGGACATTGTATCTCTCACAGCATGGGTTGGCCCAGACAGGTGGGGGTCGAAGCCTGTCTCCTAAATGATTATCTAAATAGTGTCTATAGGGTGTAAAAACTTCTATTTTTATAGTTGGAAGCATTGATTTGGATTTTAACATTTCCACCATTGTAGGTAATATAAATAGGATTGTTTGAGGGCTCTGTAATGTAGTTTCCTCCTACTTGCCTATCAAACGTCTACCATACGCACCCCTCCCCCTCCCTCCACTCCCTTTTCTTTGTACGTTACTGTCCAGTAAAACCTCTAATATGACCTACAATTTTGCGAGTGCTATAATACTAAACAAATCTAGACTAAACTAGACTAAACTAAACTAAACTAAATTAAGCTGAACTAAACTAAACTAAACTAGATTAAACTAAACTAAACTAAACTAAACTAAATTAAGCTGAACCAAACTAAACTAAACTAGACTAAACTAAACTAAACTAAACTAAACTAAACTAAACTAAACTAAACTAAACTAAACTAAGCTGAACTAAACTAAACTAAACTAAACTAAACTAAACTAAACTAATCTAACGTGATATACGTTATGGGGCCATTGCTCGATTTCACCAATTCTACCTTCTTCGCTGCTTGTCATGTTTAATTGTCTTTTGTTTCGTTTTCTCGAAAAGTATTTTTACACTTACCTGTCGCGATTTTGTTGGCATTACTTGCAGTTTTCTTCCTCTCCAAAGAAGGTAATTCATGAATCTTAGAAAGAGAGGAAATGGAAGTGTCATGGTTATTATGACTGCACCATATACATGTATAACATTAAATATAACATCGACCGGCTATTCAGATGTGGTAAGCCCAAAATTTTTACTTTTCTTGATTTGCATTTCCTTACTCTGTATTCGTGGTTGCCTACTTGTGAATTAACAATATTTGGCCGATCTGCAATTTAAAAATAATTCAGGTGTTGAAAAATGCAAGAAATAAATCAAGCACCACGTAAGTACAATTTGTAAATGAATAATTGAAGCATTTTTCTCTCTCGTGAAAAAACGGGATTTCTGGGCTGAGGACATCGAACACCTGTCCTTCCAAAGTGCGATACCGTGTCTCTATTGAAGCACCCCACCCCACCCCAACTCCTTCATATTTCCTTCTTTTGATGTATTTTCCGCAAAGCTATAAGTGTTCTACGTCCAAGACCGAACAAAAGTTATCATAATATAATAATATGTCTTAAGCGCGACAGAAACTGACTTGGCAATATTCCTTTTTTCTGTTCGCCTGCCTGCCCGTCTGTCTGTCCTCATTCTACGTCATTCTCTCTCTCTCTCTCTCTCTCTCTCTCTCTCTATCTCTCTCTCTCTCTCTCTCTCTCTCTCTCTCTCTCTCTCTCTGTGTGTGTGTGTGTGTGTGTGTGTGTGTGTGTGTGTGTGTGTGTGTGTGTGTGAGAGAGAGAGAGAGAGTGTCTTCCTTTCTCTTCTTTTCTTTAATTTTTGGTCTTTCCTGCAATTTTTGATGTTTTTCTATCAAATTTGTTCCCAGTCGCTGTCTGTTTTCGTTTGTTCTGTATCCCCCCTTCCCCCTCCATTTCTAACACTTTCCAAAAGTACAGTGTCTTGAGCACTTTTATTCCAATGCAAGTTTGCTCAACGAAACTGCACACTGAAGCAGTTGTTTTAGGGTAGGGTAGGGTAGGGTAGAGAATGGTAGGGTAGGGTATTGTAGGGAAAGGTTAGGGTAGGGTACTGTACGGTACGGTATGGCAAGGTACGGTATGGAATGGTATGGCATGGAGGCCTTATTAATCTGTAGTGACAGTCATAAATGGAGAATTTAAAGCACTAAACTGACACAATGTTAATGATAAAACCTGGAGTAAACAGAAGGATACACGAGGCTCGGAGTCTGGACGATACAGGTTAATATTTGCAAGTCAAAATCGGCAAATATCTCTAAAAAGGACAAGTTTTCAATCGTGACTATTCCCTGTAATAAGCTATGGGTTTCAAACCTGGCCAATTATCAGAAATATCATAACTGAAAGCACAAAAAGCAATTGAAAGAATGATGCTGAGCTTGAGATTGCAAGATTAAATATGCACATAAAAAATCCAAAAGTAGAAAACATGAGGTGAAAAAACCCTGCAAATTTAGACTCCAACAATTAATAGGAATGGACGGGTCACTCAAATTGGTAGAAGGAAAGATAACAAATGAACAAAAAGATGCAGTGTATGAAGAGCAAGAACAAGAACCGATCAAGAGGAAGACCAGAAAAAGATAGCAAGATGATATTAGAGAGCGGACATGTACAACCTGGACACGGAGAACAGCTAGTAGGACAGAGTGGAGACATTGTTTGAGAGCTACATCCTGAAGTGGACAGATAACGCTTCGATAGAAAGAAAGAACGTACTTTGACTTTGCCTATCAGACAAACTCAATAATTTGGAAAAGGGAACAGTGTCCCTCCACAAAGACAGAAATACTGGACAAAACAGATTTTAAAACGTTTTCTTTTTGTTTGTTTGTTTGCTTTACCCTGCAGCAGTTTGAATTTTATAAAATGCCTTCCAATTCAAAATAGCTCCTTATCAGAATCAAGATCTTAAATTTAGTTTTCAAGCTGCCATTTAAGAAATCGTACTGCTATAAAATCTTACAGTCCGCATTTTGTATCCCTGTCGTATAAACTTATATCTGGTGCTCTTCTCCATCTTGCCGGGATGAAAGTCGTGCGTCTATGCCGTAGCAGTTATGTACTTCATACTATACTTCATTATCTTGCGCAGGAGATCCGAGTTCGATTCCAGGGTGGAAGTAAACACACATAAATATCTCAACCATACGAATAGTCATTGGACGGGCGCACCAAATTAAATCCCACACCGCTGACAATGGCTGATTGGCTTGTACTAACGGTGTTATTAAAAAACAATAATGTACCCGTTGATTTTTGCTTTAAACAGGTTTTCATGACAGGCAATTATAGTGTAGCGGATTATACAAGCTATTTGCCGTCGTAGGCAAGAGATACCAGATCGATTCCTGGGTTGAGAGAATGTTTATGGAGCATCTCGGTCTTTCTTCTGGATTTGTGTATCCCTTTTAGTCCTGACAGGCATGGTTGAAGCCTGCTTCCTAGAATGATCTAAACGTGTCGATTGGGGGGGGGGGGGTGATAGCACACATCGTTACATTGGAATTACAAAGTTCTATCTGCACAGTACTAGGTTTTGAGAAATTTGACATCAAAGATTTGGAGTTCGAAATCATGTCAAGCTTTTTCGATTGCAATTCTTTTAATATCTTGATAATGACTCCGAATAAACTTACAATTTTTATTGAGCAGATAGAACATTTTATTTCAGACCTCAGGGTTTTAGCAACTGAAAACGGCCCAAAAGGGTCAGATAGAACTTTGTAATTCTGAGGTAGCGATACGTAAAAGAAGTAATTAGACGGACATACAAGATTATATTATTCTCACACCCACCAGACAATGACTCAATAGCTCGTTAAAATGATGGCATTGATGAAAATGTATACCCGTTGGTTCCAGCTTAAACAGGGTTTTATGAGCCCAAAAGTAGGGCAACCTCACCTCCGGCAAAGGGGGCAGTGGTCTGAGTTTTGGCCACAGCACTCGAGGAGACAGAGTATCCAAAGGATTCATCCCTCGGCGCTCCATGAAATTGAACCGCACTCGAGGGCGATCCTGGGCGGGTTTCTCAGACATCAGAGAATAAACAAGTGACCACTTTCCAAAATTGCACAGTACTCCCGAAGAGATCAGTAAAACGGAGACACTCGTCTTCTTATGCCTCGTATGCCTTCAGAACTTCCGAAACGACAAACGTCAGAGAACTAGCTTGATGTAATAAGTACGCCGATTAATTCTATTTTAAGGATTGGCGTTCAAGATGGAGGCGCTTCCAAGGCAACACGAGTGCTTACCCTTACAGGGCTGCTTTAATAATTCTTCAGGTAGAACATAATATCAATACTAAAAGCAAACTTGTTCTTGTCTATAGACATTGACATTCAGGTACTTAACCCCACACCCCAATCCCCATCCGCGTTCCCTTTCCCCTCTTGCTACATTTTTTTTCAAATACGAAAAAAGAGTACGAAATGATCACATTATGCAGGGCAGAAAAAAAACCCGACAGAGCTTTCCCATTTATATCTCATTCGTTCTTGTTATTTTGGGACAACCTTCGTCTGCTAAATGTTTCTTTTGATTCTTGTTCCCAATTACCGTAGTCGCTGGAGTCATCAAAATTCCATTTAGGCAAAAATCTGCATAGATTAAATGTCATTTCGTTTTTTCACGACCCGGGTACTTAAATCATGATCGGTAAAGGAATTGAAAAGGGCAGGAAAAACTGAAAAGAAATAAAGTGGAAATGGAAAAAGTAAAGTGATTTTACACTTTAAAAAAATAAATACGACAACGTAGCGTTAGTCAAAATGTCATGTTCCTGTTTGTGTTATTTGATCACCCCGATTATACAAACAGATCAGCTTTTCTCAATTGCACTTCTGATTTCTTCCCCAAGTTCTTTTAGACACGCTAAAGCTTTGTATACCGCAGGAAAAGAAATACAGAAACAGGTGTCATCGTATTTTCATTTTAAATACTTACACCCTTCCACTGACTATTGACGTCATCCAAAGTTGGTTACTTGTAAGACCAATACCCACTCCCACCACGTCGTGTTTTTTTTCAAAGCTCTTCAACCATTGAGCATAAGGACCGTTAGAAGATTGAACCTATATTATTGAACATACGTGGAAACACGATCGATCTGTCATTCTGACATTACCACCACTCACGCAGCTGATAACGTCAACCACTACCTGTACTACTGGTTCGATCTAATTCAAATAATTTTGACAAGAGATTTTGATATTTGGAGACAGATTCTAAGTACTATATTGTACTGGAACTCTCACGTATTTAAGGTTTCAACTTTGGGTCTTTGGTGTATGGTTACAATATCTATGGTACCGTTTCCCAATAATAATTATAAGTGAATACGAAAACATACCAAAACACCTCCACACAAACACACAAACACATGCACTCACGTCTTGGCAGATAGATAGATAGATAGATAGATAGATAGATAGATAGATAGATAGATAGATAGATAGATAGATAGATAGATAGATAGATACTACCATTATCCTCCACGGCCTCCATATACGTTGACAAATACAGTTGGATATACACGATATACAAAGGCGAAGGAGGCGGGATTAGGGCCCAGAACCATCGCCCTATACTTACTGAAGAACATGGAAAAGCCATAAGGACTTGGGAAAATATTGTCATTCTCCTTGTAATCTGTTGCTATTTTTAGCTTGACCTTTTCTCTAAATACGATTCCGACAATTTGATCGGTACGGAAAGCAAATTGCAAGATAGTCCTGGAATGTTTTGTTCTTGGGTTTTTTATATTTCTTTATTATTTTTTCTCTCAATGTACCAATTATTATGTATTATAATAATATACGTATTTTAAAAAAAAATTTAAAAAAAAAATATATATATTATATATTTATATAACATATTATTATATTTTTCCTCTTAGGTTTGACTACCTTCATGGGGTTTCACTGATTTTGAGGCAGACGTCATTTAGTTTTCAAGGCTGCCCTCCTGTTGTGCAAAGTCATGTGAAGCTAAGGACGTTTATATTCTGAGTTACCTCCTCTTATATGATCTGTTGCTGTTGAATGAGCGATTAAACACAAACTGTTCAAAATGCCAAGTACCAAGGTGAAAAGGTTATTAATACTTCCTAGTACAAAAGTTAACAGCTTTCGCTTTGCTCTGAACGATAGAATCGTACATTCAATACATTATGTGTGTCATCATAGTTAAATAAGGCTTTCGTCAAAGTAATAAAATCGAAGAAATCGTCATTTTCCCGCCTGTTTGGTAATTTGTATTGATTCCCCCCTCCCCCCCCCTCCCTTTTTTTTTGTTGCTCAATACCTTTTACGTCCATGTGAAACACCTGCCTGTGTTAATGGTATTGAAAAACGTTGATTAGAGGCATAGAAAGAAGTAAATTTGCAGCTCCTTAGTACCCTCAAGCTTTGAAAGTTACCAAACTCTGGCGGCCATTTTCTCGCTGATTTTACCTCTGAATCCAAGCGATCTCATCTCCTTCAATCAGAAATGTCCCAACTTTTGTTTTATACAGATAATTACTTTTTTTGTATCAAAAGCCAGACAAATGAACAAGCTTTAAGCTGATAGACGATAACTTCATATGTCTAAAAATTGACGAGCACCTGTGACTACAATACCGTGACACAAAGTTATACGTGCTGCGGTGCAGTAGAATACTTTACATACGTCAAACTCTCCGAAGCGAAAAGTACTCTTACAGGACACCTTTCTAAGTAAAGTTCACTTTAATACATATCGGAATTGTGGACAGATCCAACGTTTTGTTCACTTGAATAACGTAAGGTAGTGAAAACGTACAACACAGAAAATAGCGTTTAACCCTATCCGTACGTCGTGTTTTGCTATCTTACCCATACGACGTGGGGAACTCTGTGCCACCACTTAACAAAAAGGAAATGTATTTGTTAATCTGATCCGTACGCTTTGCATAACAGTCTGTCAAAGCGACTTTTTGAAAAATACTGAAGGTTTCAAAGAGATCTTTGTACTAGAAGTATTCAAAAATGTGAAAAATACAACCCCGGGGGAACAAAACAGGGTTAAAGTCAAGACGTCCATATATGTGCCAACCAAATATTTACGTCTATTTTAGGTTATTCTAAGTACAATTAGCATTTCTATGTATAAGTTCTCATATGAAGCAATTCTAGTTTAAAAAATGTGAATATGGGGTTGCATTATTATTCACTGATCATCGCGATCTAAAATTGTTCTATGAATTCCGCTTCTTTGGTCCTAAATCTTGTGAAGATGGCATTTGTTAGATTTGGGAATAGGTCAAGAAAACATAAGATTAACATGTTTTTACGCTGACTTCGAGGTTGTTTTTAATTAGAAACCATATAAAAGATACAGAAATTCATAAACCTCTATTTGTTCAAGATGACTCCTCGTTGACTTCAATTTTTAAAATTATCTCGAAAACACCCTCTGCGAAAACTTTTTTTCCTCTGCCGCCTTACATAATAATATTTTCTTTTACCTGTCATTATTTTCTGAAATATGTTTTTATGCAAATGGCTGATCAGATGTTCGTTTTATTTTATAACTTTTGACCAGATGCTTATGTAGCGCTGATACTTTATAGTTCAAAAAGTCAATCCTCACAAAAACAAAAACGCGCGGCGCTGCCTAAAAGCGATTAAAGCTCGTATTCCAAACTATCTCTATTTTTTCTTTTAAATGCATTACTATCACAAAGACAGAAAAATAAAAGAAGATAAAGTACTAAGAAAAATAAATATAGAAACATCAAAACTCCATGACTTAATTAAACTACTCGTACATTTCAACTCCTTTGAGCATATCAAACACCATTATTCATACGAGACTCATAGTATTTTTATACTTGAAGCAAAGATAGAAGGCAAGAAAGGGGGAGACCTAACTTAAGATGGAAAGCAGGCATAGAAACTTGGCTTAGAGCCAAAATAGCTCAGGCACACAGAATGGCAAGACACGGACTGTAGAATACTTAGAAGCAAGGTCTAACTACGGGAAAAGCTAGGATGAATAAAAAGAACTATTTTTTTTTATAGTAGAGGGTTTTACGGCGCTCGCAACTGCATAAGGTCATGTGAGCGCCAAAGGATGGGTGTCAACAGAGAAGTCTTTACAGGGAATCAGACTTAGACTGCTCACCTCTCTAGCTTCAACAGCACACGTCTGCTTCGACTATCAAGGCACCCCAAAATAGCAGGTCTCAAGAGAATGACAAACATACAAAAGAAGTAGAGAAAAATGACAATAGTAAGGATCAGGGGAAAAAAGCAGCAGTTCCCTGTTGTAGACCAGGCACAGTTATGAGCGTGACATGAGTCAGCCCATTTACAATTCTGCTATGCTTGAACGAGAAATGTCCCCCTTTTGGGAATGGCCTAAAGACACTGTAGAAGAGATCTCTGCCGGTTCTCGTCAGTTTTAGTTCATTCAATAAGAAGTAAATGAGGAAAAGTCAACTCAGTAAATAAAATTTGTTGTCATCTATTGATCTGTTAAAAGTTTCATCCATTTTGTTTTGTGGCTGTCGTGGTCAAGAGGTGCGGTGTTTGACATGTAGTAGAAATATCACTGGATCAAAACCTGTTATCGTCGAAGTGATTTTTTTCTAAACACTACTCTCCTTTGTCCTCTCTTCCTCTTTTTTTAAATTTTATCAACCTTCCTCTTGCCCCCCCCCCCAAATCACACCTCGTCACGCCTCTATACTCCCTTTTCATTTACTTCTGTCCCTTCTACTGCCACTCCCGACTCCCCATTGCTGTCTTTCAGCCGCACCCGTGACCTTATGGTAGATCAGATCGAACACCTAGCTTTCTCGATAAAAGTTCAAAGTAATCTCGGTGGTCCCGATTGGATTGCAAGTTGCACGCGCTAAAGATTCCATGGTGGTCCTGAAAACCTATAAAGCTAGGATTCAGCTGCCACCCGGGTAAAATTCGACACTGATTCCTAACGAAAAACTAAAATGACTCCAAACAGTTATGTTACGTAACATATATAAGAATACCTTTGAAATTTGAATATGGCTTCCTGAAGGTAAGAGGGCTTACGCAATAGAAACAAGGTCACACACACACACACACACACATATATATATATATATATATATATATATATATATATATACACACATTATTTAGTACTCTAGGTTGAAGAAACATCAGTTGGCTACCCCTGTGATCTAGCAAGGGAAGGCAAAGAAGAAAGAAGATCCGTTCTATTTTGCTAGACAGCTTATTGAATCCTCATAAAGTGAGTAAAGGAGACGATTTTAAGCTAATGGTACAACATAACGAATTGAACCTCATAATTTGTTTTAATGCTGCACAAACAATCTTAGTTTGCTTCAATACCACAAGCAAATACACGCAGATAGCAGAAGAGTAATATGTAGACCCACATATTCATCCGTCCTCCTCACCTCACTCACCCATCAATTCAGCTCCACCCCTCATGATCACTGTTTTTCTTTAAACAAAAGAATGTCTCGTGTGGATATTCAAACCTCTATCCACAAACCTGCTGCTGTTCATTAAAGCGACTTTTCCGTATCTGTCTATTTCTCTTTCTTTTGTTCTCTTTTCTTTTTCTTTCTCGCTTTTTTTTCTTTCTTTCTTTCTCTCTTTCTTTTTTCTGTCTGTCTGTCTTTCTTTCTTTCTTTTCTTTTTTTTTCTTTTTTCTTTCTTTCTTTTTCTTTTTTCTTTCTTTCTTTTTTTCTTTGTTTCTTTGTTTCTTTCTTTGTTTCATTCATTCTTTCTCCCCCCCACCCCCACTTTGGAATGTCTTCTTTACTAAAGCTGCAAATTTAAATGATGAGGTTTCAAAAGGGCGCTTGTGTCCACTGGAGAATAGCTTCATTAGAAGAAAGCATATCGTTGGCAAGCCCTGCAACTCTCCTCAGCACAAAAAAGCAGAATAATAGAGAAGAGAGAAGAAGGGGTGGGGGGATTCATTCTTTTACCGAGTGTACACTTTTAAGCATTTGTTCTTGCTTTTTTTGTTGGGGATCAGTTGGAATTTGAATTTTAACAAAATATTTTTCGAGAACAAAAAAGCAACAGGTGCCTTAATTTATTTTTTTAACTGCAGTCTTTTTTAAAATCTAAATTTTGGGCTTTATATACACGATGTGACAATTGGCAAACGTTCCACCACGTAAAAGAAATGTCCCAATAATCTAGATCTATACACAAACTGAGTCCTGGATACCCTTAAGTCGCCAGCTCGGATTTGAACCCCAACTTTGCGTTATTCAAGTATGAGAATTATAATTATTGTAACAGAGTTCTCCGCAGCAGGTGCTTTTTCTCACGCTCAGCTTTAAACAACGGCTGACAGGCTAAGACGACCTTCTTAAATGGGACTAACTCTTTCGACCTTCTTAAGCTGCGTTAATCGATAAATCAATAAACCGGAATCAATTTGTTTTGAAAACCCACATTTGGCCGCTGCAGGTCTTATGTAGAGCCCATATAGTCGGCGCGACACTACGGAGAGGGGAGGGAGATGGTGGACAAAGTAATAATATTATGTGCTGGAATGCGTCGGTTTGCGAGGGTTTTTTTGTGTTGTTGTTTTTTTGGTAGAAATGTCTGTGCAGGTGTGTGAATATTATGTGTGTATTTTTTTAGAGTGTGTCTGAGTGTATGTCTGTGTGTGTGTGTGTGTGTATGTGAGAGAGAGAGAGAGA
>NW_004797673.1:587235-588752 GCF_000002075.1 Aplysia californica
AATAGGCGAGGAATTTTCAAACAAAGACAACCATGAGTGCAGATGCACTAACACACACATGTACACACACGCATACACAAAGACACACACACACACACACACACACACACACATACAAACATGCTTACACAAAGACACACACGCGCATACAAACATGCTTACAAAAAGACACACACACGCATACAAACATGCTTACAAAAAGACACACACACACATACAAAAAAGCATACACAAAGACACACACACACATACAAACATGCATACACAAAGACACACATACACACACATACAAACATGCATACACAAAGACACACATACACACACATACAAACATGCATACACAAAAACACACGCACCCATACAAACATAAATACACAAAGACACACACACACACATACAAACATATATACGCAAAGACACACTTACACACACACATACAAACATGCATACACAAACACACACACACGCACACGTACAACACACACGCACACACATACACATCTTGAACACATACATAACATACACACACACACACACACACACACACACACACACACACACACGGACACTTCATTATTCGAATATAAACAGAGTCCCCATTGCTTGGTTCATATTGACACAATATCGGCTACCGTTCTTTTTCACCCACACACAAACTTTCTGAATGCTTTTGAATGGATAGAGTTACATGCTTTTCCGTCACCTTCTCCACAAGCAACACTTAATGAGTTGGCCTAGCGTTCTTCTGCCAGTCAATATGTCGAGTTTTGCTTTAACTCTTACACACTATTTATCTGTTGTTGTTCATCGCCACTTCTTTCTCTCCTCCTCCAATCTCTCTCTGTCTGTCTTTCTATTTGTCTGTCTGTCTGTCTTTCTTTCTGTCTCTATCTATCTATCTATCTATCTATCTATCTATCTATCTATCTATCCATCTATCTATCTATCCATCTATATTTTTCTTTTTATCTGTCTTACACAAATTTGCACTAGATGAATTAAGGATTTCCCAAAAGTCAAGATATGTGTACACGTGTTTTTTTTAATGTACTCATCACTAATAAATTTCCAGCATTAATCTCTTTTATCAAATAAAAATATGTGAAACGTTGTAGGTATTAATGTGGTTTCCTTTTTCTTGTTCTGTGTATGTTTCTTATAGAACTTGTCCGCTTTATAAGCAATATTAATTAAAGACAGTGATTATTATGAAAGAAAAAAATTCCTCCTCATTTGTATGATACATTATATTAGAAGTTAAATGTTTGGTTTCTGAAAAGAAAGGGTAAGGAAAAACCAACAGGTATAAATATAATTTATACTGTCAACAATACAAGCAATTTTAACATTGTCCTGTGTGTGAGGGTGACTTGATTTTGTACGTCCTTCAGATGACAGTTTGTGTGTGTTCATGGGTGTGCAGTAAGTGTGTTTGTCTGTCTGTCTGTGTGTGTGTTTACGTGTGTGTGTGTGTGTGTGTGTGTGTGTGTGTGTGTGTGTGTGACAGAGAGAGAGAG
>NW_004797673.1:588895-594548 GCF_000002075.1 Aplysia californica
CTGTGTGTGTGTGTGTGTGTGTGTGTGTGTGTGTGTGTGTGAGTGTGTGTGTGTTGGCCAGTGCGCTTGAGGGTATGTATCAAATTCATCATCTTGCAGCAGCATATCTGTGTTGAAAGGAATAATAATACTGATGAACGATATTATATCTTATCTTATCTTATCTTACCATGTTCAACGTTGGTAGTTGTTGACCGTTCTTATGACCAGAAACGTGTGAGACCTGAAGGCAGGGCAAAGTTGTTTGCAGCGGCTCACATGTTGCTTGTATTGAGTCACAAGGAAGGGCAAACCCCCTTGCCCGAGACGCTAATTCTGAGCAAATTAGATGTTCATCGAATAGAAATTGTGTATCGTTCTCTGTTTATCCGTGATCTGACAGCATGAGAACGTTTCTCTTTTTCTTTTTTTTTTTTTTTCTTTGTTGTGGTTTTGTTGATTTTTTCCCCCCTTATATTCCTTTAGGGTCTAAATTGCTGGAATCGATGTAGATCCAGGCACTGAATGAAAAGGTGAGATCTTCCTTCTTCAAGTCAAAGCCTTGTCCTCCGTAGTTATTTTACTTTTCTGTGAAGTCTTTCTTGGGTCAATAATTCTGTACATTTCTGGAGACAGAAGGAACATTTTAAGAAGAATTAAAAGTAAATTACTTCACAGACACATTAATAGACACACTTCTGGACTAGAAAACAAATATTTTTACAATCTGAATATGTTGACATTGTGAAAAATCATGTTTGTACCCAGTACTGGGCTAAAAAAAATGACAGTACTGTTTGACGATGATTATTAAGTGTTGATACAGTGCAAAATCATAGTGACATTGTTTTGAATATTATACCTCAAGAAATCAGATTAGCTATCTTTCTTTTTATTACTTGTGGAATCTAACTCTGACTTTTTGCAAAGACTCTGACCTGTACATCTCTTGGGACGGTAACAAAAAGGTGAAGGGATCAATGACGAAAGTTCCGTAAAAGAGAACCAAGCTTTATCATGTTTGTTTGTTTGTCTGTTTGCTTGTTGGTTTTTTTTGGAAGCTTAATAGTACTAACGCATGAAGTAATATTGTTTTTGTGATGTATTATTTTATGTACAGTCATTGACCACAGGGTGAAGTGTAATGATTTTTAACTATAAACTCAAGTACGATTTAACATTCGTTTCATCTATATCAGTGTTTGCCAGCCTGGGCGATATCCCCGTCTAATGGACGATTAATGTGGTCATTTAGTTGGTCGGTAGGGATCATCCTGGTTGTATAGGTGTTGCAATTTAATATCATGCTTGGAAACATATATATATATATATATATATATTGTAAGAAAATTGTATCTTCTTAAAAGTGGCAAATGTGGGTGCCAGCAATAAAAAGGTTAACAAACATTGACCAATGTTATTACAATAATATTATGTGTGCCACAACAATATTGATTCTATTTTTCGTATGTCTCACAACATAGTAAACAGTTATTATGAGTTGTGTGTTCTCAAGGTAATTATACTAGCTATTGAGACAATGAGAAAAATTTTCTGGATATGTAAAGATCAAATACAGATCGGCTCTAAAGTTACCAATTGTGTCTGATAGTTTTTGTCAAAATGCTTCTCAACGCAAAGAAGAATAGAGAAGAACGTTATGGACTGTATACAATATAGCACATACTGTACTTACACTGAATGTTTATAATACCACTGTCCTCTTAGGAGAAAAATGAACAATATTATTCTGATCAAGGCAGACTTGGGTAATGTATAAGTCTAGCTGTACTTTGACCTGGCCATCGATTTCTCCTCAATGCCCTCAACACATACTACTGCCAGCGGTTAGATAAAAATCTCTCCATGCAATAACCTCGACCGTTTAATAAAGCTGTCGGAATGTGTGTTTGTGCACGGACTGTGTACCCCATAGGTCTTATCGCGCTGTGCCTTCAAGTCCTATTATGTGACACGAAGCTAAGCTAGTTGTGGCCCGGCGGCCGGTCAGTGACAATGCCATAAGGCTTAAGCGCCTGGGACCTTAGACCTGCCAAATAACGCGATCGTTTGCTTTCTTTGTGTTCCTAGAAGAAACTTACCGTTAATGGTTCTGCTTTGTCTGATCACCTCAGCAATTGGCAGGCAACTGAGCTCAAGTGGAAGGGAATCGACTTAATAAGTTGACGGTTAATTATTCATGTTTTCTATTACATATGTGTGATGTTTAATTTATAGTCTAGTAAAATATTATAACTTTGATATCATCATCACCAAGTGTCAAGTCTGCTACAGACATCGGCGATCATGGTTCTCTATTTATTCCTTTGCTCGGATGGTTTTTTAAAAGTTACATTTCCCTGATCTTTTCACGTTACGGTTTAAGGTTTTCCAAGTAGGTTGCTCTGGTCCTACCCCTGCATCGATTGCCTTCAATTATGCAAGTGAGAGCTTGATGTTCAGAACCTGTATGTCTATTCAGGTGTCCCAATGAGAACTTTGATACAAAACAAAAACAAATGTATGTAACGAGACCGTGTCCTCGTCCTTTCCGGAACCATTTCTGGAAAGACAAGAACTAGGAATTGTATATAAAATGTTAATACCAAAACCCTTATTCTTAAGAAAGACACAAAAGAAAGAATGCATGGACACAATGTAAGGTCACGTAAATGCACTCCACTTTTCTCCCAGACAAGATGACCCACGTCTATGGTGTAGCAATTAGGCACTTCGGTGTTACACGCTTGAGCCCCGAGTTCGATTCCCGAGTGGGGAGAAATTTATTTCGCGTACCTCGGTATTTCTACCGGTATATTGCATCTCTCTCAGCCCTGGTTGGCCGTGACGGGCAGGGCCGAAAGCCCGCTTCCTCACTGATCTAAAGTGTATGGATCGTAGCGTAAAAACAACTCATTAAAAAAAATCAAAATTAACTTGGGAGCAGCCTTAATGTCTGTTCAATACCGAGCTCCTGTGAACACCTATCCAAAAAAACAACAACCTTGCATCGCCTTTGTGCGTAAACTTAGGCTGCTCAACATTTACCACCTTGGTCCAGATCTGTAAAATCATTCTTTGTCAGTAACTAAAGGGGCCAGTATAACTTTCGGGTCACATTTTGCTGGAAATAGAGTTCTTCGTATGACGACACACGTCACGGGTGACTACACATCATAGTATTTGAATGGCATGCCTGGATGGCTTTAAATCAGAGTTATGGCCTTTACAAACAACACAAACTCGATAGTATATCATGCGTTAAGTCCAACAGCTGTTTTTATGTTTGTTTGTTTTTTTTGTTGAATTTGCTGTTTTTTGTGTATTTTTCTAGAAAGAATCTCTAAGTGACTTAGATCCTTGTTTTCTTATCCCCTCCCCCCCCCCCCCCCCCCCCTTTTTCCATTATTCTGTACTCCTTCATTTATAAGATAGCCATACTTTTGGAGTACAACCATACTTTGTCTATTACGATATTACTAGCAACGGTGATAATATTACGCTTTCGTTTTCATATAAAAGATGTAAATTAGGAATTAATTTTTCAATTTAAATGTTTTGCAATAGTCTGGAAGGAAAAGCAGAAGGCAACAGAGGAAGAGAGAGGCCTGGCAGCAGATGAGGACAGAACTTATAGAAGCCTTGCTTTAACCGCCCTAAAACTCATGCCGGCTGAATGACAAAGGACAGAGTGTTTTATTGCAGGAAGGTCTGAAATACAACGTCCAAGTGCTGGAAAGACAATGAAGAAGAAGAAAAGGAAGAAGAAGAAGAAGACCAAGAAGAAGAAGAAGAAGAAGAAGAAGAAAAAGAAGAAGAAGAACAAGAAGAACAAGAACAAGAACAAAAACAAGAACAAGAAAAACAAGAACAAGAAGAATAACAAGAACAAGAAGAAAAACAAGAACAAAATAAAGAAGAACGAGAAGAACGAGAAGAACACGAAGAAAAAGAAGAACAAGAAGAAAAAGAAGATGGAGGTACGTTCTGACTCACAGACAATGGTTGAAGTTAAAATATTTAAAAGTTTGTAATTGTATTTGCTTTCCAGTCGAAACATAAATAGCATTTCTTTTGCAACGTAATGCTTATAGTGATGTATCAGCTTAACCCCTGAAGGAAATACAGCAGGGCTCGTCAGTCTTAACAATATCTGCTAAAAGTTGGAGAGTGGTTGAGATCAACCTGGTTAGTATAGGGTATTATTAAAGAATTGCCGCCCTTGGAAATACATGTACATAAGTGGTACGAAAATATCAGCCTCTTACAAGCGGCTGTGAACGGCCGACAAGCACTGATAATAATAGTTATAAAGCATTGAGACAAAGCGTTACTGCTCTATAAGTCCCATGTTCCTGGCTCTGCCAGTTGATGTAAAGGTGCTTGATTGTTTGAAAATAATGGAGAGTACTTTATCCCCAAATGATCATTATCATTATAAAGTACTAGATCAGAAACAGACATCGACGATCGTGGTTCTCATGTCATTTCTCTGCTCTGTATGCTCCAAAATCCACTATTATCCCGGCGTTTCTCTGTCATCCGTATATTTAGGTGTTCCAAATAGGTTGCTCTGGGCCTACCCCTGCCTCGTTTGCCTTAGATTTTTTTTTCCATTGAGAACACAATTCCAATGATTCAGCAAAAAACAATGATTAAATTTAATTTGTAGAATTTATTTAATTGTCAATTAGTATGCTGCATGAGTGGACTGTGCAAGGCTTTAACGCGATGATTGGGTGATTATTATTTCAGGGTTTTTTTGGGCGCCTCTGTATTATGTTATATAGAGCTGATCATTTTCTGGTTTTACTTTTAGAGAATAAAACAAAAAGAAAAGAGGATGGATAGATTAGGATGATAGATATTTGATAGAAAAGAAAGAGCAAACCACACCAGTGCACCCGCCAACTACCCGTGTGTTACTCTTTGAGGACAGGCGTGCTTGTCTTTTAACAGTGCTTGACGACGCTCTGTTTTGGCGCACTTTAAAAAATCATAACTTCATTATTCCTTCAAATGTTTCAAATAGATTTTCCGTACCTGAAACTTTAAACAAAATCGAAGAACAACCCGCATTGATTGAAATAATATTATTACGCAGATTGGGGTTTCTGATTTGTGTTATATAGTTTTTTTTAAAATAACATGACTTTGGTCTGCTGAAGGACATTATATGTGTTTGCCACGCCTTTATGAAAATAACTTTTGTGCAATAGAAGATTTCCAGTCTTGACACGGTCACAGTTGAATAATATGCTTCCCATGCACCTCATCTGAACACCATTCGTGTTATAGTGCATCCCTCAGGCTTAGAGGAATGGCTGCGCTTATAATATAGTTCTAAAAGCGTGATAACAAAAGCGTTATTGTAGCAAGTCTGTGGAGGCGCCGGACAGTACTGCCAGGCACTAGCAGGGTTCTGGGACGGTAGTCCACCAAACACTCTTACCGCCAGAGATCAAACACAGACCGGCCTGGCTTATTTGGTGACCAGCCGTGCCAGACGTGTAACATGAACGCGGGCTGAGGAGAGGAGGAAGTGGAGGAGGAGGAGGAGAAGAATAGGGTAGTGGTAAGGGAGGTGTGTAACGTGAATGCAAACTGAGGAGAGTAGGAGAAGAATGAGGAGGAGGAGAAGTAGGAGGAGAAGTAGGAGGAGGAGGAGGAGGAG
>NW_004797673.1:596734-603035 GCF_000002075.1 Aplysia californica
GGGGGGTTGTTTCTGATTAAAATCATACTCTGTTGAGTTTACCCAAACATTTTGTTCCATGGAGTAAAAATGTAAATTTTCAGTTTCCAATAACAATTAGGAATCTTAGAAGTAACCACACTTTGGCGGCTATTTTCTCGCTAATATTACCTCTCCTACCAGGCGACCTGTACCTCCTTAAGTCGCAAATATCTCGACTTTTATTCAAGATAAATGGGGGCATGTTTTATTTTTCTCAAAAACAAGACAAATGAGCAAGCGATAAGTGTATACCATTAACTTAATATGCTCAAATACGTACGAGCGACTTGTTCCATCGTGCAGTTACACATTTTATTAATAATATCCGATCAGCAGCACACTGTCTTTTGGACCGTGTTTCATAGGCGTACGTTTGGGTGTAGTGTTGATAAAAATAGGGTAACTTCTTAATGTTCTAGGTGCATGCTGTGAATCACCCATTGTAGACCCGTTTTAGGCTAACATCGAAGAAAAAAAATGGCGGGACCCTATATTTTAATATGGCCTTCATTAATAGGCTTTTAGATTTGTCGGTTATCCAACTTTTAGACCAGTTTGCAACAACCAGAGGAGATTAAACAGAATGATTTATTTCTACCCTGTAGCGTCACAAGTGAAGAAGCTGTAACATCGTTGAGAACACTGTAACAGTCACAAGATACGATTCTCGCCCTTGCACACAGAAGACGAGAGTTCGATGCCTATGTGGGAAAATGTGTTTTTATCTTTTGTATCTATAATTTGTCTGCTGTGATCATGTGTCCAACGCTGTTCAGGTTTGCCTCGAAAAGAAAGGTCAAAGCAGCCCGTCTCCTTTGCTGTTTAAATTGATTTGATGGAGGCCTAAAACATTGAAGCTACTATCAAGATTACTTATTGAAAATCAGGTATAATGTTCTGTAAATACCACATCAGATTCACAAGCAAAAGCATTCATCTGTGGAGCCGGCCTATGGTTGTAAAGTATTTTTAATTGTAGATGTTTATGTGAATTTTGAAAATACTAATAAGATAAGGGGGCTCTCGTGGTCTCAGACGTTACAGTGTTCACCTCTCATTCAGTAGGTCCCAGGTTCGAAACCTGACAGCAACGGAAAATTGTCTTCTCTAAAATGTTCACCTTCCACCTCCTTTCTGGCTGTCTAATCATGTTCTATCGCCTGACTTTGTCTCCACTTTTTGCCCCCTCCCCTCCCCCCTTTGCCCCCCTCCTTTGGTCTCCTGACTCTTTCCTCGGTCTTTCTACTGTTACTCCTTGACTCCTTCTTACTGTTGTCTTTCAGCCACACCCTTGGTCTTATGTTAGGTAAGATCCTAGCCTTATCGTATAAGGGAGAAAAATCTCGGAGGTCCCATGTGCAAGTTGCGCACGTTAAAGAACCCTTGGTGGCTCTAATATCGATAAGAGTAGGCTTCGGCCACAATTCAAAATTCTTACCAAACTGAAAATGTTAGAATGTGTCCAGCGCTCATATGACCGTATGCAGTTGCGAGCACCGTAAAACACTTACTAAAACGAACAAACAAAAATTACGCAACATTGCATTTCAGGACTGTGTGGCCATAGGTTCAAAAAAGGGGCAAATACTCTGAAATAGAAATGTTGTGAAATTTACATCTTTTATCTCCCTTTAACAACTCAATTAAAAAGTGTCTCCGCACGGAAATCGGATCTGGGTCTTCTGTGCACGATAGTGAAGCGCCCAACCACTACACCACAAACACTGTTTCATTGAGGTGGTGGTTCATCAAAAAAGTAAGTATTATATGCGTAAACCGATCGCTCAAATTATAATATTTCAATACTCTCAGGAAAAGTCAAGCTGAAAGCTAGTTCTAATACATGTTACGAGCGAGGAAAGGAGGCAGAGGACATTGTAGGATTATTGAGTACAAGTAAGTCCTGCCACCCCCCCCCCTCCTTCCCCCCCTGCTCGTCTTGAAATGTGTAAAAAGCGTCATTTATGCAGCATAACGTTACAGTTATTCAAATTAGACCCAACAGAGAGTGGGTGGAGACCCTGAATATAAAAACTAGTACACTAAGTTCCGAATGGAGGGCTAAAGCAATGTTATTATTAAGTTTTCCCGGTTAAATGGATTATCAGTCACCAGTATATTTTCCATCATATGAGTTTCTTGTAAGTCTATTCTATTTTTATACTTTATTATTTATTTTTTTTATTATTATTTATTTTATTTTTTTTATTTTTTGGGGGGAGGGCAGTATTCAGTTTTCAAATGTGTGTAAAGGTTTATTTTTTAAAATTGATTTAATTGCGTTTTTTATGTTCCTCAATTTTCCTCTATTATATTGTGACGCTCAAGATGGGATCAACATAATTTATTCTTTCAATTAATTAGTTTCATTGCCCATAGCAAAAGCCACAAATCATCCTTAACCTTACTCCTTCTGCGTCTCTTAATTAATTTAGAAATAATCTACCCAGCTTACTATGTATTTCCCATCGTTAGACCTATTATTATTATTATTTTTATTATTATTATTATTATTATTATTATTATTATTATTATTATTATTATTATTATTATTATTAGTATTGTTGTTATTATCATTATTACAGTTATTGCTGTTATTATTGTTATTATCATTATGATTATTTTTATTGTTATTGTTGTTGTTGTTGTTGTTGTTGTTGTTGTTGTCAACATTATTATTATTCTTGTTATCATCCTCATCAACATTATTTTTATTATTATTATTATTATTATCATTATTATTATCATTATAATTGTCATTATTATTATTATTATTATTATTATTATTAGTATTGTTGTTGCTTTTTTGTTATTGTTGTTGTCGTTGCCGCTCTGAAATAATGAGTGGAAGACCCTGGTTCGAACCTCAACGAGATGTTTTTAATTTTCTTTTGTTCAAGACACTCTTGAAGTACTCCATCTGCTTGCGTGCTTCGCATCAGAGACAGATGTTTGTTCTTAATATAAGGTGCTTTACAACCCAATCGACGCAAGTTAGATCATTTAGGAGGCTGGCTTGTATACGACATCCCAGAGAAGAGACCGAGATACAATGTACTCTATGAAAATATTGCTACGTCCGCTTGGGAACTGAACTCGGGTCTCCTGAACGCGATAGCAAAAGCACCTCACCTAACACCACAGACGCTGGTAGAGAAAGAGGTTAACTCTGGAGATCTGACCCTTTTAATCACGCTATGCTCTCTGATATGGCATCTTGGACGTTTTCTTCTCTCTTCTTTCAGAATACTCTAATATTTGATTTCACTATAGACAAAATAATATGCTTTTGCACATCTTGCAGACGTATTGTCAGTGCATTAAGCAATGTTTTAAATACCATCTGGAGGATCTAAAATACAGGAGTTTTGGCTGCTTCCGTGTATAAAGAGTATGAAAATAATAGATAGATAGATAGATAGATAGATAGATAGATAGATAGATAGATAGATAGATAGATGGACAGATCTATTTTTTTCTTTTTCAAGTTCTGGTGACACACTGTTTACCAAAAATATTAATTGTACATTATATTGTGTTCATCTAATCATCAACAACTCTTAACTTCAATTATGTCGACTTCCAGCATGTCACATGTTTAATACTTTGGTTTCAAAAGATTCCTATGTCAATACATATTTCATATTGTGTGTACATTATGTTTATGTGTATATCTTTGGAAACAAGGATATTTGAATGAGTATGTGTGTATGGAATGTGTGTGTGTGTGTGTGTGTGTGTGTGTGTTTGTTTGTGTGTGTGTGTGTGTATGTGTGTGTGCGTGTGTGTGTATGTGTGTGTGTGTGTGTTTGTGTGTGTGCATGTGTGTGTGTGCGTGCCCGCGTATGTGTGGTGAATCACCAACCAATATGCCAGCGTCTGGAAATTTTCGAAAAAGTCTCATCTTATCTTATTTCAATATAGTCTTCTGATGTGCCCCTATCCGTTCCACTTCAGAGGAGCGAGAGCGTTGGTTTTCATTCTATGACCTTTGACAAAAACGGAGTTGTAAATAATTTGTAATATTATGTAGCCTTTAACTAGAATCCAACATGATATCATTTACTTATTTAGCCCGTCAATTACTGTTTTTTGCTTGAAAGCTAAAATCAGAATTATACTAAAATGTTTTAATAACTCTGAAACCCTGACTTTAACCCAGACGTTAACTCCAACTGTAAACCCCTGGCTAACCCTAACCCTTACTTAACACTGACTTGAACCACATCCCTAACCCTAACTGTGTAAACTATAAAGGGTTGCTTGGTCCATGAGACCCGCCATTATTTATCCTAGGGTTAACCCAATAGAAAATACCAGTACCGATACATCGAAAATGTCATGAATGTTGTCCTCTCGGCGATGTCAGCAAGTCGGTATCGTAAAAGCTTCCTGTTAGTGTTCCCTAGTTGTAGTAATAGCTGCACCATGCATCTATCCTAATTATAATAGTTATAACTCCTCCGTACTACGCCTTAGTCATAGCCTTTGCTCTTACGTGGTATTCTACCGTGATAGCTTTTCTTTTGTACAGCGATAGTTTCTCTATGGTACCAACATAGTTATAGAAATAGCTCCACCATAGAGGGTAGATAAGGACGAACGATGTTTGACAGAAAAGATAAAGGAAACTACATCAGGACACCCTCCAACCACCCACATTGTGGTGGCCTCTAGTAGTTAGGGTAGTCTCCATAGTCTTGGTGGATGACGTAGATATCTGTCACCTTTAGCTCGGCAACCTTCGCCGTGTTATTGCTAGCCTCGCATAAACCAGTGACGTCACTGTTTGTGGAGGCGTCGATTTCGAATAAATATGCATATCTCTGCTCGACTTCGCTTGTCCGAACGACAGTTTCGTTGCTGGAAGGTATAATGGTTCCGTTTGTATTAACCAAAACTCCACTAACATCTGGTAGAGGATAGCCTACGATCGTGCATACGAGGCGAGTGTACGTTTCGCTCTGCTGAACGTAGCTGTCATACTTGGAAAATCTGGCTTCTCCCTTGTAAGTGATGGTTGTTGTTCTGTTGTACACTATTGTGTAGTTTTTGGAGCTGTGGGACAAGCATGTCACATTCTCTGCTCTTACGCCCGATCTTATATCTGGTACCCTCATTGTTGTAACGTAAGTTAGGCTTGACGCGCTGACCTTATATAAGACCGAAGAGAGATTTTCTCGAGAGTATTTCGACCGAGATCTGTACATTTTCGGATTCGTGAATCTGCGTCCGTAAACCTTGCACATAACCTCACATCTGTCGCCGAAATATTTACATCCGGATGTGGTCACTTCTACTCTGCCTACATCAGCAGGGTATGGTTCTGGGAGATCGACGTGACGTATGCTGATGACCTTTGAGAGTTGAACATTGGTCACTAGCTGGTCTCGTGCTTCCGTGTTTGAGCTAATCCTCGTCAAGCCAATTGGCTGAATCTCGGATGATTTAATCACGATGTCGACGTCCATCGAGCTCCAATATTCCTTTTTTACGAAAGAAGAGCAGACTTTGTCTCTTTCATCTTTTAGATCACATTTTATCTCCCTGACCTCGCTTCCATCTTCCGTTTCGGCCTTGTACTGGATGTCCAAGGTCATATTGGAGATAACCTCGCGGAGATTGGGGCCTTTGAGTTTGACCCCCACCACCGGATCTTCTTCTCCCCGATACAAGAGCGGGTCTGAACTCGTGACCAGGAACGGGTGGGAGGGAATACTATGCTGGACAACACTGCTGGTGTTCAGATTGTCTACCTTCAACCTCGCCTCGTATCTGTGAAAATTAATGATCAGATTTTTAAAAACATGAACTGATACCGTGTTGTCCCAGAGGGACATTTCTAGAGGCTGTACAAAAATGGTTTAAAAATACAATAACAAACCATGTAGATAATATACATAGAATTTAAATTATATATTACGTTCATAAAAATTCAATATGAAGGGAAAAAATAGAACTGAAAATAACACACTACACCAGACGTATCTTTTAATCACATGCAGCTAGAAATTAATCACATACCTTTAAGGTTGTATTGATATATTCGAATTGTAGTATGAAATTTTGAAAATGAAAAGCTGAATATAATTTAAAGAGATTTATTTTTCTAATGTAGTCTAAGTATTTATATCTATATATTCTAGTCCGTTCGTGTAAGTACATACACACATACATTCATACATACATACATACATACATACATACATACATACATACATACATACATACATACATACATACATACATACATACATACATACATACATACATACTTGTA
>NW_004797673.1:604705-608297 GCF_000002075.1 Aplysia californica
CTGTCTATAGCCGGGTACCCATTCCCACCTGGGTGAAGTGAGGAAAATTCGTGTAAAGTGCCTTTCCCAAGGACACAACATCGGGCCCCTGACAGGATTCGAACCCACGACCTTACGGTTGCGAGTCCGAGAGCCTAACCACTAGGCCACCGACGGCTCTCGCAACTGCATTAGGTCTTAAAAGCGCACGGGACAGATAAAACATGTTCACTAAGTAGGACGTGTTTAATTTTGCACGGGTGGAGGCGGAAGCCTACTCTTATCGATTTTGGACCATCAAGGGATCTTGAACGTGTGCAAATTTTCACACTGGACCGCCCAGATTTTTCGCCTTTATCCAAGAAGGTTAGGTGTTAGATCTTACCTATTATACGATCAGGGATGTGGCTAAAGGACAGTAATTAGAAGAAGCCAAGGAATAGCAATAGGCAGGCTGCAGAAAGAGCCAGGAGCCCAGATGAGGGGGCAAAGGAGGTGTAGAGGTGGGGGCAGAAAGTAGAGACGAAAGTAGACGACAGAAAATTGTTAGAGAGCAGGAAAGGGGGTGAAAAGAGAAAATGTTGGAGAAGAAAACGTTCAGTCGCTTTCCTGATTCGAACCCGGGACTTATTGAATGAGAGGCGGAGACCGTAACCCCTCGACCACGAGAGCCCCTAATTTAACTCAGCTCCTGACTTTCTAACAAAACTTACTGAAACAACACCTTTCTTTCCCCTTTCAAACAGGGCTAAAATAAGAATATCTTTTCTTAGATATTATTGTCTAGACGCCCCAATCGACTTAAAATTGTGATCAGTTTGGAGCCTGCCTTGACCCTGCCTGTCAGAATCAAGCCGGTGTAAGAGGGATTCACAATTGATGTAGAAAAACCGAGATCCGCGAAAAAAAATTCTACCCACTCGGATATCGAAGTCGGGTCTCTTCCATACGACATTGAAGCCCCTAACTTCTACACCACAGACGCCTGTCTAGGGTTAGATAAGATAAGATAAGATAAGATAAAATAACATTGATCTCGACAAAGAGAAATTTACTGCGACTTGCCAAATACAAACACGCACACGTAAACACACACACACAAACACCCACGCACACACACACACACACACACACACACACTCACACGCATACGCATATAAACACACACACAAACACACACTTACAATAACACAGACATACACACAATCACACACACAAACAAACACATACACACATATTAGTTAGATATAGATGTATATTATGTTATATTGTGTCGTAACAATATCGCCAGTCATGAGACATCCCAGAGATACATTAATATAAAAAGTCACTTTAAAGGTTACCTTTTCACTTATGCTGAGACAATATCCCGCTTTGATGAGAAGGAAACAGGCAAACACCAGAACACTAGTGGAATACGCCCTCAAAGCCATATTGATGAGTAAATTGGCGTACACCCCAGTGATTCTGCACGGTTATTACCCAAACGGTTTACAGACATGTACTTTGCTGACAATGCCCTACATGCCCACCGTTTTATATCGCGTATACATTATGCAATGTGCACATAAGTCAATCCATCGAAAACGAAACATTTGAAGTGACGATTTTGCTTTGAGGTTATCGAGGACCGAATTTTTCCCAGAAGCCCTGTTATTACGACAATTACTATCAATTTCAAATAGGGCAGGGTGTTTCAAAACCGTCATACTCAACTCGGTCCTTGCTTTCCCACGATCCCGTTGTATTACTAAATCAAAATTATCGGTCTTTTAGTTTTAGTAAGAGTTTTACGGCACTTGCAACACAAAAAGGTCATATAAGTAGAGGTGTTACAACAGAGTAACAAGCACAAAAAAACACACGATAAAGACGACAGATGTTTGATATTATCGGTCTATCCATAATTAGAGCAAGCTTTATACTTTGGAATAGAGTAGGATATACTATGCTAGTAAATCAAAGAATGGTGTTTCAAAAATACATTTTTTTTCTAGATCATGGGGTTGTTGTTTTTTTCTATTTCGTTATAATCATCATAATGCTTGTTGGAATTTCAGGTCATGTTTTCTGGTTTTTCTTTTATTTTTGATTGGGGATTTTTTTGTAGAGGGTTTGTTGACCTTTTTTTTGTTGTTGATGAAGAAATCATGAGTGCTGTTATTTTTTTACATTCTCAGTTAATGGGTTCGTTTTTGAAAGAGTAGTCCATCTTGATAATAATATATTTTCTTTTAGAAATTTACTTCCCATTTTCAAAAATCAAAAATAAACCCCCAAAGCCTAAAACACAAGATACTAAGGGCTGGTGTGGCAACTGAGGTCTATTTTGGCTATTACAAGGCCTAGAGTGCCCATATTTGCTGTGGGACATTGTGTGCTATTGGGGATTTGGAATGTATAGTTCAAAAAGTATATTTTGAATCGGTTGCTATGGAAACGGCAGCCATATTGGATTTTGTATACCTTTTTCAATCCCTTTTTATTCCCTTATTTTAACTGACCCACTTTTAATTTGGCATGCCTACAGTAAATATATAGCTCTTAAATTCGGCTTGTTGAATTTTTAATATATGCTTTAGTTTTTATTTTATGACACTTACAATTGGGTGGTTGCAAAAAAAGTGAAAAAAATGGAACAGTCATGCTTTCTAAGCCCATAAATCAAAAACTATTCCATTAATCAAAAATTCAACAGACCACAATTTAGAACTAGGTGCGGTTGGCATCCTATAAAAGTTACATTTAAATTGAACAAGAAACAGGGCAGACAAATGGAATAATGTGTGAAAAAATAGAATTGTGAGAAAACAGCCGATAAAGGAAAGAACAGACTGGAAAACATGTGCTGTCGTAGAAACACTTGAACAAAAACACAGCTTTAGGGTGTAGCAAGGCTTACATACGTTTCTGGATATTGTCCAGGAAATGTCCAGGTACTATAATATGTAATAACACCAATTTGCCTAATTTGGCCCCAAAACAAGATTTCAAGGTGCCCCACCAGCCCTAAGTAGATATCGACACCAATAAAGTAGATGCCACCAATACAATAGCATCCTACTTTCTGAAGGCAGAACGTATAAATGGACCGATTGCTTCCGTCGTAGTCTGGCAAGCAAATTAAGCAGCTTAAACCCAGTTTGTATGTGTGTGGGAGGGGGGAGAGCGATGAGACAGGAAGAGAAAAAGAGAGTATCCTTTCCTAGACGCACTTACCAAAACAATAAAAAGGGGGGGGAGGCAGAAAAAACATTTTGAAGTACTTTTATATCCAAAAACCAACCCATGTTTTTCATACGTACAAAAACAGTCTTGAGAAAACTTTTTAATTAGGGACATGCACAAAAAGACCACGTTACCCCAGGCCTGATCACAAAATTAAAAGTTCAACCCTGATTCAAAAACTGTCAAACTAAATGGTTAGCTTCCACTGTTGCATTACTGAGTCGAAAGCGAACTCCTTTCGAAATGTCTCTAAATGTCACATTAATGGCTGTTTTCTAGCATTACACTACAGTGACAATCTATTAACTGTTTTTTTTTCTTTTGTCGTTTGTTCGTTTTTTTGTTTTTTTTCTTTTTTTTGGGTTTGTGTGTGTGTGCGGGGGGG
>NW_004797673.1:610459-619321 GCF_000002075.1 Aplysia californica
CCCCCCCCCCGAATTAGGAGGGATATCTTTCCAGCAGAACGACCGAAATGCATGACGATAGGACTTCTCCCAACACGAAAATCGAACTCAGGTCTTCTGCCTCCTATGCCGAGGTGCCTAGACGCTACACCACGCTCTGACGACTGGGCTTTTTCGTGGCGGAAATCACATTTTAATGTAATTTTCGTATGTCTATCGAAGCGAAATTAAAAAGGAGGGACAAAAGCGAAATAGTAATGGTAACAGTTTTCTTACCAAATTCGACAAACCTCTAATATTTTTTACTTATTTATTTTTATATCTTCCTCCTCTGTTTCCAATTTAGCATTCAGGGCGGACACATTGTAATAAGGAAGGCCAGTTTTGCCTATCTTCCATCTGAAATGCTGTAGTTGCTTAGGATTTCCTTGACTCTCCATTTTTTTTTTCTTTTGCGTGGCCTACCTCTTCCTGTGTAGCCTGTGTACTTGGTGAAAACAGCAGCTCTCGAGCCAGGCTGGCAAGATGACATTCATTACAGAAGGCAAAACCAATTATTATTTTGTTTCTCTATGAAATGCAGGAAGGACTCTCTACCAACAGCTGCTTTTTTGTTGTTACATTCAATTGTCTTCCTGTCTCTTCTGTGATTTTCAGGTTCTACCGGACGCATTTCATCTCTCATGCAGTGATTGGGCTAAGATATGTTTTATTTAAAGTCCAATTCTGGCATAATGTTGGTGTAAGCATTAAAGTGAAAAGGTATCTCTTTGTATCTTTAGATAAAATTAGGATGACATAGAAGAGGTGCCAACTTAGAGGTGAAACATTTGCCTTTTTATTTCTATTTCTCTATGTTTGGACCCGTTCAGTTTAAAAATGCAGAATCAGAGAGGAACGACATGGTATTCGAACACTTCGTTACCTTTGAATTACAAAGTTCTGTCTGCTCAGTACCTAGTTTACTTAAATCTGACATCAAACGTTTTTGAGTTTCGCAATACGTCAAGCATTTTCGAATGAAATACTTTGAATAACTTGACAACAACTCCGAATTATCTTGCAATTTTGATAGAGCAGATGCTGATAGAACATTTGGTTCCTGACCTCATGGTCTTAGTAACTCAAAACAGCCAAAAATGTCAGATAGAACTTTATAATTCTGAGGTAGCGACTTGCACTTTGATTTCAACTGTGAAGAGTTGAACAAAGTTGTTATCACAGATGCCGACATTACAATACCGGTGAGCCGAACTTGTAATGGACGTTCATGAATTTCATTGGCAAACAATACTTTCGTTTTGGGTTTTTTTGGGGGTTGTTTGTTATACCTCTTGGTGGTTGTAACCGTTTTCCACCTCATAAAAAAAACATTTTTTGTCACGGTATGGTGAAAACAGGCACTTGTCAATTTTTGGGCATATGGAGTTATTGGTATATAAAGTTCATTCATTTGTCTTCTTTTTCATGAAAATACGCATTTATCTTGAATAGACGTGTTTTTCAATATCATACTGCTACTTTTAGGATGGTGATGTTTTGGGAAAGGGGGGGGGGGAGAGAAGTTCATTTAAAAGCAATAAAAGCAATAACGAATTATGTAAATATGTCCACATAGCATATTGAAAATAAAAGTGCTTGTAAACGAGAATAGAATACGCCGGTGTCATTATCTACCTATGCCCAATTTTGCACATGTGGAATGATTCATGTAATAACTACTCAACGGTTATTACAAGCAGTTTTGCCCTCAAAATTTGGCGGTTCGTAATAATGGTGTTTATCTAGGTAATAAATGAGCCTTTTATTGTCGGGCATTCCCATAGCTCAGTTGTATCATGCTTGACTACGATGGGGATGGCTCTGGTTCGAATCCCAAACTGGACGTTCTTAAACGCTTGTTGTCTTGTAGAGATTTTGGAGCTTTCAATCCATTTGGTTCATTAAATTCTGCAGTCAAATAATGTTTGAAAGGGCGTTAAATTCACACTTACATCAAGGCAGCCCTTACACACAACTTATATAACGATTTATATTACTTATAATTCACTTGTTAGCCACCTGTTTACTCAACTGTCTATGACAAAACCTGTTAGATTTGTGGGTAAAAAAAAAAAAAAGTATTCCCTAGCAACGTTGAATCGTATCAAGTTCCTCACAGTCGAGATACGACTGCTTTAAAGGGATACGATAACCGAATGCCAAAATAAGCACAATGGCGGGCTAAGTTGAAAGCAAACATTCTCGGAATTGACCTTTGTCTGCTATCAGAGGAAATGACGTGGATGACTTTAGCTGAAATAATATGTCGCTCCAGAGCCAAACTATCAACCCATGAAAACTGCAAATTGGTCTATTAAAGAAGTTCTATTATCTCCAGTCAGTGGGTACATTCTTCATGCTTCAATTTGTTGTTATTGCTTCTGTATTTGTAGTTGTTGTTGTATTAACGATTGTGGTTGTTGTTATGGCAATTTTCTTTCCTTGTTTTGTTCTATCTGATATTTTTGTTTTTGTTTTCGGGTTTGTTTTTATATTTGTTTTTGTTTTGTTTTATTTTGTTTTGTTGTATGTGTGTGTGTGTGGGGGGGTTGTCTTCTTCTTTTTTTTTTTTATTCATCTCCCATACAACGTTCTGTGCACACTCATTCAGTTTTATCCAGTTCATTATCAAAGCAAAATCAGTTCCCCATTACGAATACAGCCAACAGGCTATTCTAAATTAAAGTTACATAGTTTTACATGGGCTGTTTATCAATGTCATGTTCATACTGTGCCGGAACAACATATGGGGAACAGCCTCTTTTTCTTTCCTCATGCTTACTATCGTCGTTTTTCCTCTACTTCTTTTGTATGTTTGTCACTCTCTTGTGTTTTCAAATGGACGTAAAAGGTGATGTGTCAAAAAAGCACCCCAAAAACAGCAATAAGAAAATTGGAAGAAAAAAAAATTGCCCATTAGCCAGTAAATTCCGATTTGTTTGATTTCAATGTTTTAACGAGCGCCTGATTTCACTTCGATGCCTGATAGTTTCTTTTTATCTGTATCCCTATTTTTCTTTTTTGATGATGCTGGTAACTCTTTGAAATACTTAAAAGCTAAAAGCAAAGTTTCTTTAACCTAAGTTAAGTAGAACAGACGGCTAACTGGTTACCTGGGCTTAACAGAAGGGCATGAGAGTAAAATACCGTTATAATATGAAGAGTAAGGTCAGTAAAATGTATCATCTGGCTTTGACGTCTAAGTTAGTTTCAACAACGTCGTTTACGATAAATTGGCATGTCTGCACAGGCTTTAATCTAGGAACATTATAAACAAGGTCACATGTCGCAACGCATGTATTCATTACACCCTCCCCCCCTAACACACACACACACAAACACGGTCGTTCCATCATTCTGTGACGACTGGAGTGCGGCATCACAAGAGTGTTATAGCCTGAGTACTCGTCAATATGGCATTGGCGGTGCGTCTACTCAACGTTGCTGCGCTGATTTGTGTTTTATCCTTCAATACAGGGGATTGTTACAGAAGTACAAGTAAAGATGTAAGATGTGTTGCAATATTCTTATTCCTTTAAAAAAAAAACCAATATGTTGCTTTTATATTACATTTCGTTTTGACGCGTGATTCAACCGCATAAGTCCAATTTTTTAAAATCACTTTTTGATCCCTTTATGTAGTACAGCTTTTGATACACCTTATGTTGAAATCCCGAGTTTGATAGGTTATTGCAAAGTGGTCATGCCTTCAGTAAATTTTCCTGTTTTGTAAAATATACTTGGACATTTCCTACTTCTACGGTCAATTTTTTTAAAGGGTCAGGAGGGAGTGCTGTGTGTAAGAATAAGGGCGAGAATAGAATGTGTTGGCATGAAGGTGTGTAGGGAATTTTTGCTGTGGAAGCCCCATGATTGCTCCAAATTGAAAAAAAAAGTAACTTTATAACTTTAAAATGAAAATGTTTGAACAAAACTTTATTAACACCATGTATTTATAGCTCATTTTGGTTATTTTAAACTGTAATATCTGAGCCTATAAAAGAATATAAATTAGTTTCAAATTACATTGTGTAATTTCTGTTTTCAAGCAGTAAACTTTAGCTGTCTCTCTTACCTAAAACACTACTCGCTTCACTTTAATATTGTGTTTGAGCTAAAATAACTGAAATAAAAACGGAATGGTTTTTATTAAAATCTCTTAAAACTACTATGATTTGCTTTTGTCGATAACTCAAACGCCTCAGCGACCATTGGCGCTCGTCGAGTCATTCAAACGCCTAGACGCTGTTATACTGTCACTTAGGCGGTTGAAACATTCAGAATTTAGTAGTTAAACCGCCTAAGTCCAATAACTTACGTAAGAAAGCTTTTATAAAAAGTTGGTTACACAACATCGTCCTATATCATATTATATCATATATCTGAATTTTAGATTCATATGTACGCCCAAAAAGAACAAGAACAATAAAGAGAAAAATATAATAATAATGATAATAATGATACTACTACAACTTCTACCACCACTACTACTACTACTACTACTACTACTACTACTACTACTACTACTACTACTACCACTACCACTACCACTACTATTACTACTACTACTACTACTTAGTACTACTACTACTAATAATAATAATAACACCAATGATAATAACTTTTTTCCTTTAATACTTCGTCCACGGATATTAGGAAGTTGTCTGCTTTGTACTCTGACTTAAGATATGAAAATTTATGTAAAAGCATACCACCCTTCCCCCCCAGAAAACGAACAACAAAACAAAAAACAAACAAACAAAAAAACGAAAAAACAAAACAAAACAACATCATAACCCCCCCCCCCCCCCACCAAGTTTAGAACTGCATAACAAAGTGCACTATGTCCATGTCACCTAGAGGTTAACCGTTATGTCAAAGTTCTGCCTGCCCAGTACCTAGTTTTGATAAATTGAACGTTAAAAATCTTCTGTTTCATAGCATTTCATGCTTTTTTGGAATACAATTCTTTGAAGATCTTGATAACGATTCCAATAATCTTACAATTTTGATAAGCCGATAGAACATTCATTTGGTTTCTGACCTCATGGTATTACAGTAACTCAAAATAGCCAAAAATGTCTTATGGAACTTTGTAATGTTATGATAGCAAACTGTAGACCGCGCGAAGCATAAAAACGTGTGTATGTGTATGCGCGTGTGTGTATGTGTGTGTGTGCGTGTGTGTGTGTATTTATGTGTGTGTGTGTTTGTCTTTGTCGGGTGAGGGGGGGGGGGTGTTACACTTTACCGTGTGCCAAATCTACACTTTAATGTTTCTAAAGTATCTGCTGCAAGTTATAGAGGAAAAAAAGTTGTAATATCTTGCAGTACCTTTTTTGACGTTCTTTTTAGGGGCCGTAAGTAAGACTAAACGGGTACGGAAGATAGAAGGGCTACAAGGTTTTGAGGTCGTTTTAATGATAATAATAATAATAATAATAATAAATAACATTTGTATAGCGCATGTCCCCACTCGAAAGAAAGCTCTATGCGGTTTACACTATATTATTACCCCAGCAGACAGACCATAGAACACTCAGAAACATTCTCATCTTCCCGGGAATGCAAGCAGCTGGTTAAGTGCTCAAACACTACAAACTGACAAGATATTTCACTTTCTTTAGCTGGGTACCTATTTCCACCTGGGTAAAGTGACGAAAATTCGTGTAAAGTACATTTCCCAAGGACACAACGTCGGACCCGCTGCTCGAACCCCCGGACCCGTTTTAAGTTTCTTTTGTTGGATTTTTTTCTACGCTATAGCAATAGGATTTAAGTATGTCAAACAGCAGACTTTGGATAATTTGTAACAATCATAAATTGGATTAAAAGTCACTCAATTATGCTATTAGAATAACGATACTTGTTTTGTAGACTGCCCTGACGTATGACGTTACACTGAGAACTCAATGTTTTATCCAATTGTTACTTACGCCCTTTATTTTCTTGCCTCTCCGATGTTTCTATAATCCACAGAAACAGTATGAAAAGCTCGATGCAAAGATTGACAGAGTCGGAAACGAAGTGGAAAAGATTGGGAGCCAAGTAGAAGCACTTCTCAAACATGAATTGGGCCACCCTTCTACTACAACTTGGAATCCGTTGACGTTCGTCAGTGCAAACAGAAACCATAGTTCCGAGGGTACCACTTTCACGGTGGTCTATACATCAAACAATAAATATGCGTCTGTACACGCCAAGTGGAAAATCACAACAAATGATTCTAAGACCGGAGGAGACAGCCACGTGCTCTATTTGAACACCTTTGAGGATAGTGATAGTTCGGATAACGAGCTTTCAGCAAGTATCACATTAAAAGACAGAGGTCTTCTGGAGCTCATTGTCACGTCAGGAAGGTAAAAAGAATATGAGAGTCATTTTCATGAAATCAGGGTCTCCTCAAAACAATAAAATCAAAGAAAATAACACTTATCCGTCAGTTTGGTAATTTTTGCACTCAAAATTAACGTTTCAGGTTCATTGAAAAACATACCTCTTTGTGGATTTTACTAAAAATAAAAAACCCATTGATCAAAGGCATAGGAAATATAGATTTTTAGTTCCAAGGACACTATTATAGCTATGGAAGTCACCAAACTTTGTCCGCCATTTTCACGTCAAATTTTATCCCTGAAACCATGTGAGCCCCCACCTCCTTCATTCGCAAATATCGCGACTTCTATTCGACACAGAAGGGTAATTTTTTTCATTTAACTGTTAATGAACAGACTTTAAAATATGCCAATAACTTCTCAAACCTAAAACATGACAACAGCCTGATTTCACTGAATTGTGACATAATATATTTATTTTTTTATTTTTTTGTTGTTGAAAACAGCGAGTTTTATCAGCTCTCGTCAATGTATGGGAATATCGAGTTATTACTCTCTTCGTTAAGCTTGTTCCTTAAAAAAATGTCAATTAGATAAAAAGAAGGCTCATCAATTTTTGATAGAAGTAGAGATCATCATCATCATCCAGTGACAGATCTGCGACAGACATCGGCGATCATGTTTTCCATTCTTTCCTTTGCTCAGATGCTCTCAGAAAAGCCACGTTTCCCTGATCTTTCCTTGTTACACAATAGCTTAGGTCCCCTAAGTATGTTGTTCTGGGCCTACCCCTGCCTCGCTTGCCCTCAATTTTGTCAGTGAGAGCTAGATGTTCAAGAGCCTTATGTCTATGCAGGTGTCCCAAAAACTGCATTTGTCGTTTCCTGATTGTTTTTAACATGTGGGCTTGATAGAGATAGAAGTGATTAAAGGAGGATGTGGTTCCCGGGTATCAGAGGGAAAAAATAAGCGAGGAAATGACCACGCAAGTTCGGTATCTTCAAAACATTTAGTATGCACTGAAAATACAAATTCACTTTTTAGTTCCTTTGATCCTAGTTTTCCTCCACAAAAATTCACGCAAAAATGTGTTTTTAAATGTATATAACAGGCTATTTAAGTCTAAATATTTTAAAAAATCAATACAAATTCCCCACGATCGGAAAAAGTTGCTTTCTTTGATTTCTGCATTAATTTGATGATAACCTTATTTCTCTCTCTCACACACACATACACACACACACATATATACACACACAGACACACACACACACACACACACACATACTTATTCACGCGTCTATTAAAGCTAATTAAAGGTTTCATCTAGAACAAAACAATAATATTGTTTTTCATTACTATTTTGAGTACTCTCCTGATTAAATTGCAAGCTAACAACGTAAAAAAATATTGTTTAACAAACTTCGAAACTTTAGTTTCTGCTCGCCCTTAAAAATATTACCTGTTACTTTATTTCCGGCTTTAAAAAAATATATATAAATCATATATACATTTTTTAAAGAGTTGATTTTCAGAAACATGTTGGTTCTCTACCGTGTTCCGAATTCGAGGTTATTCTGAATCTGGAAGCTGTTTAGAGCTGACTAGATAACCTGGTAACTGGTTAAGTGTTGGGCTCATTGGGAGTAGTCATGGACTCCCCCGAGGTAATCATTATTCGTGGGATGTAATGAAGTAATTTTCTATGATTCGAATTCAACGGCAAAAAATCACTACCCGTCGAAAGCAATCAAATAATTGTCTAGAGGTGGGATTCAATAGAAGCATGTAATACTCTCCGGAAGCAATCAAGTAGCAGTTTAAGCGTCGGAACGACCGGGAGAAATTTTACCAGAAGAACTTACTATAATATGGGATTGGACCTGATTACTACGACTCCTAACTTTCAAAAATGGGAAATCTATGGTAATTGAAAGAACCCGGAAACGCACACAACTACAGTCTCTGTCTACTTTGAGGATGAATCCAAAAAACTCGCCCCCTCCCCCCTCATTCCTAAAATTAATCACTTGAAAAAAGGGTAAATGGATAAATAAATGAATAAGGATTACATAAAGAACATTTTGAGACTTTCTGCCCGTATATTGATACGTTTCTTTCACTTGAGAGTAAAAAGAAGTATCTACTCATTCTAATTTTTAAAAAGAAACATATAGCCTTTTATATAAGGAACAAAATGGACATAAAACGAATATGTTCAGATAATGAATAATATGCGAAGGACATAGAAACCTGGCTTAAAAACAAAATAATACAGACCGGCAAATACCAAGAGGCAGGGTGTTTTTATAACAGGAAGGCCAGAGAAGCAACGTCTGGAGGCTCGGGTGGTCTGGAAGTACTGTGTCCACCTCTCTTTCAATAGGTCCCGGGTTCGAGCTCTGACAACTACTGACAATTTTCTTCTTTAGAGTACTTTCTCCTTTCCTCTCTCCAGCTCTCTGATCGTATCATTCTGCCATCTGCTTTCTTCTCTTCTCTCCCC
>NW_004797673.1:619588-629069 GCF_000002075.1 Aplysia californica
ACATAAAGGAATTGCGGCAATGCACAATCACAAGAAATGAAAAGGGTTAATTTATAAGGAGAATGTGACATTATATCGTTTTCGTTGCTTTTGTTGGGAATATTTTTTGTAGCTGTATTTCGTTTTTGCTGAATGACGTATCCATTCTTTGTCGTCTGCTTTATGTCGTGCACTGTCGTCTCGAGAGGTGACCCTTTTATCGAATTGTCCTGGGGTTTTTTCCTAGAGAAAGTTTTAAAGAACAAACCCAACATACTTAACAGCTCCAGAAGCAAGCTCAGTAGAGGTGGACATGGGAGCAGCTATGATGATGATGATGATGATGATGATGATGATGATAATAATAATGATAATAATGATAGTGATTAAAAAATGATTAATAATATAACAACAGTAGCAATAATGATACTGAAGATGATGTTAATAATAATAATGATAATAATAATTATGTCTCCTTATGCGCAACATGACGTCGCGTAGCGCGCGGTCATTGCCGCTCCAAAATCCGTCAAGTAAGATGATAAAGAACCGTCTCCTTGCACGCAACGCGACGTCAAGACGCGCACGACCGTCGCTTAAGGAAGAGGTGCTCGATGGAAAGATGTGGGGTAGATGAGCCAGGGGAGGACAAAGAATAACATGGATAGACATCATACGATCATTGACTGGCCTGGATATTATCGCGGAATATGCAATGGCAGCATGCGACCTGAAAGGATGGATGGTCATTATACATCAACCTAAGAGTCAAAGATGACACCTCCAGTTATCCAGGTATCAAGGTATTGGTCAAACTACATAGCCATAGAGTACCGGTCGGCACCACGTGTATTTGCGGTGTGTGATGTGGTCGTGCATAATTTAAGGATACACACCTCGCGATTCATCGCTAGCAAATGCGTCGCGCATTAGGAGACATTCTTATGCATACGTACTTCCAACAAATGGACGAGATTAAGAGGAAAGGGGGTATTTTCTGTGTTTCCCATAATGAAAAAAAAAAGAAGAAATTATGGTATCTTTTCGTTAATGAAAACAGATCATTTAAAAATTGTGTATTTACTGGTATTTTTACAAACAAAAATAATAATAAATTAATATTGTGCTTTCTTGTGTCTTCAGTTATGAGGCGAGATTGTCCCTGGACAATCTCAACACCAAAAGCCTTCACCAGCACAGAATCCCCGTCTACCAGTTTGCTGTGATCAGCCCTAACCCACTGCTGTACTGGGGGAAAGAGGATCCTGTGATAGAGGTTAAGGTTCAAGGACCCATGCGTCACGAAGCGCTCTCCAGTATGAGCCTGAATATTCAATACGAGAGCGAAGCTGAAGATGAAAGCGAAATCTCAGAAAGAAGATGCGATGTGAGACATGAGAACCGATTTGCAATGTGCTCTTCATTTGTGAAAAAGGAATATTGGAACTCTTTGGATGCCGCCATTGTGATGAACTCTAAGCTCCAACCAATTGGCATGACTACTATCAGCTCAAACAAGGAAGAGCATGGTCAAGTAGTGACCAATGTACGGCTCTCGAAAGTCATTGAGGTACGTCCAGGAGATCTCTCAGAACCGTACCCCGATGGTGTGCAGAGAATAACACTATCTACTTCAGGTTGTGAGTATTTCAGCGACACATGCAACGTCACGTGCAAGTTCTACGGGCGTGGTTTTCAAGCACGAAGAATGATCAGGTCAAATGTCGAAGATCCCGAGGGAGTTCTGCGTCCTGAGACATATGAAGAGTCCTTGACAAGTGTGACGTATGTGGCTAAAATGAACGTTCCAGATATACTCTCTGGAGTTAAAGAAGATAACATTACGTGCATGGTCGTCCCCTCAAACAAATATGAAATTTTATCCAGGACAGCAACCATCGTATATAAGGAAACAGCAAAGTTTAATGAAACAGACAGCTATATTCAACTGAATGAAAGCCTCATCGTACTTGTGTGCACAATAATGGCTCACCCTCTACCCACCGTTCATGCATTGTTGTACGTCACCAAAGACAATGTAATAATTGACAGTCCTTCTGTTCTCAATGTAACAGTCGTGAAAGAAAACAATGTCACGGAGAAGCATGTGTACCTGTATGAAAATGACTATGGCCGGGATATTGATCTCTATGGGGTTTGCCGAGCTTGGGATGCTACTGGTCCAGTCGCATCTACAGAGGTGCGCGCTGTGTATGTCATCACCGAAGACGCGCAAGTGCAGTACGGCGAAGGCTCAGACAATGACGACGCTTGATTAACACTTTAAGGTCGAAGTGTATTACAAAGTTCTATCTGGCATTTTTTGCAGTTTTGAGTTACTAAAAGCATGAGGTCAGAAACCAATTAATTTTCTATCTGCTCTTTTTTTCAGAGTCGTTATCAAGATACTCAAAAAATTGCATTCGGAAAAGCTTAACCGTTTAGTGAAACTCTAAATGTTTTACTTCTAACTTCTCATTACTAAGTACTGAACAAATAGAACTTTGTAATTCTAGGGTAGCGATACGTCCGATCAACATTAAAGCTAAGACAATGTTGCAAGCACATTTCAAAGCTCCAGGCACTGATCAGAAACACAAATGTGCACATTATATCGTTTGCATGGTGTTGCATTTTAAGTTTCAAGTGAAGAAAAAAATTGTAAAATCTGTGTAGGAATAACAATTTTATGTTTCATTTTTAAAGTACACCCAAATTAGTACGTCTACAATGGTTGTCAGTTACGACAATGGAGGTCCTCAGTAAATTAACCCCTTGGTGGCGTGCATTCTGGTCATTCCGCAAGTCTTGGAGACGTGATGGTTTGGGACATTTTCAACACGACTTTGTTATTCATAAAGGTGCTTTTAAAAATTGGTTTCTTTTTCCAAAAACTTCAAAGCAGCAGGTAACAAAGTGCATTGTGAAACATATAGCTTTCTGTTTCTCATTAAATGAGAATTTGTGTTTTACTCACGGTTGCAAATGTGCTTCAACTTTGCCTTTGGTCTGCCGCTGATCGGACATACATGTCTGCTACGCTCTTAAGGAGTTAATAAAAAGTACCAGTAGTATATTAAGCTTACCCACAGAGATTAACAAAACAAAGACAAATTATGCGTGTCTGCTTAGGACAGCACTCTTAAAAAATTAAGGTTTATTGGACAGGTTTACTGCCTGTGCTAATCTGTGACTTTGCAGAATGATTTTTCTTTAACTGTGAATGTTATGCTTTTGTATTTTTGGAGGACGTACCGCTGGGTTTACAGACAACAAAATTATTCAATATTTGAGTTTGCCTATGTAACAGTGACTTCCGGTTCAGGAGTTTCGTTTCCATAGCAACAGCAGATATACGGAAAGTGAAAGGAAGAAAATGTAACAAACGTTTTTAGATGAAAGGTGAATTTCCCTTGAATTTTATTTTTCTCCATACTCCCTGCGTGTTTTTCTTTAATGACTAACATGCTACAAAATGCCTCAAATTTAATCCCATTAATTTTGTCAATTTTGCCTCGACTTAATGTCGTCGCTGAGAATAGTCACCTCGGTTTTTGTCCAGTGTCCTGAATTGGTGCCGAATATTGGTCAGTCGTAAAAGTATGTGTTAGATCTATTTGCAGTAGTTTCTGTTGGAGTAAGTTTGTTCAGAAAAACGAAAAGAGTCACTTTTTTATCGTTTGGTTTTTGTGTTTGTTTGTTTGTTTTCAATAATAGTTTCCGCGATTTACACTGATGATGATGATGACGATGATGATGATGATGATGATGATGATGATGATGATGATGATGAGGAGGATGATGATGTTGAACACCCGGGCTCTACGAACATATGATTAAATATCCAAGTCTCAAGTATATCTTTTTCTACTTTGAAACATGATGATGATGATTTTTTTTGTTTCCTTAATGGGCCTGACGGATGATGATGATGATGATGATGATGATGATGATGATGATGATGAATACTCTGGTGTCATCATCATCAACGGTGCCAGATCTGCCAAAGACATCAGCAATCATGGTTCTCCATTCATTTCTTTGCTCAGATGCTCTTAAAAAAACCTACGTTTCCCTGATCTTTCCCTGTTATCTATTTGTTTAGGTTTCCTAAGTAGGTTGTTCTGGGCCTGTCTCTGCCTCTTGTGCCTTCAATATTACCAGTGAGAGCTTGATGTTCAAGACCTTTATTTCCATTCAGGTGTCCGAAAAACTGCATTTGTCGTTTCCTGATTGTTTCTAACAGAGAGCGTCCCACGTGGGCTTCATGAAGCACTACCTCGTTTTATTTCTTTTATTTCAACGATACTCTTAGCAGTCTCCTAAGAAGCCACATTTCTGCTGCTTCTATTTCATTATCACTGTCTTTAGTGATTGTCCAGCCTTCACAGCCATATAGAAGGGTTGGCCATACATAGCATTTCAGAACTTTTATTTTGGTTGTCATTGAGAAGTTTCTATTTTTCAGGATTGGGCGCATTTATTTGAAACCAGCCTTAGCCATTGTAAGTCTCTGTTTTATTTCTGTGGATCATTTTGCATCAGATGGCATCTCTGGTGTACTGGTGGATTAATCTTGGTGTTAGTTTAGTTTGGTGCGTAAGATAGGTCAGGACACGACAGGCCAGGACACACTCAGCCCAGTTGCTGAAGACTACGACAAGGACGGGAATACAAGATGATCATCGTACTGTGCCACTTTAATATTTTAAAAAATGTTGCTTTTAAGTCCACTTAGACTAAAGTCAGATCCTGTAGGAGTCGAGTTTCGACAACTCTTATCAAGGCACAAGAAGGCTGAGAGAAAATACAACATACCAGCGGCAAGACCGAAATACTCGATAGAAATTCTCGGGTCTCGAACTTGAGTCTCTTGCGCTCGACGAAGCGCGGAACTACTATGCCACAGACGCTAGTTGGGGCTACTTATTAGGATTTATACCGAGATTTTCCCCCTAGAAACACCATGGGAGAGTGTTATCGAAATAAGTCAATAAACTACTACCACTACTACTACTGCTACTACTACTGCTACTACTACTACTACTACTACTACTACTACTGCTACCAATACTACTACTACTACTACTACTACTACTACTACTACTGCTACTACTACTACTACTACTACTACTACTACTACTACTACTACTACTACTACTATATAGCTCTTTTCTTCAATGCTGACGGTTAATTTTGCTTAAGGTTGTCTTCATGCAGCTTCTTTCAAGGGCAATTCGTCCTATGTTTGAAGCGAAGATTCTGTCGCAGTGCTTGCATGTCAGTGACGTAGGTCGAAGCTCTGTGTTTCGCTGTTTTGCTTTCGTCGTTGGCGTTACTCAGCCTCGTTGTTTCTAAGACTGCTCTCTAGCAATATAGTTCTTTCCTTTATCATTTTCCTCCATGTTTTCCTGTCCTCAGCTATTTCTTCCCAGATGCTAACATCTACTCCTAGCTTAGATAAGCTGTTTTTGCAGGTGTCTTTATACCGCAATTTTGGTCGTCCTCTCGGTCTCTTTCCCAGGGCAAGTTCTACATAGAGAATTTGCTTCGGAATCCGGTTGTCGTCCATTCTCTTGACATGGCCCAGCCATCTCAATCTTTTTAAACTCTGGATAGTAGTCATGCTCTGGGGGTTTGCCCGTGCCAACACTTCTACATCTGTAACCTTGTCACGCCACGAAATGCCTAAGATCTTGCGGCAGCATCTGAGATGAAAAATGTAGAGGCACTTTTCTTGTCTGCTGTACAAGGTTCATGTTTCATATCCATGAAGGAGTGTGCTGAGGACTAATGTTTCGTAAATCTTGATCTTTGTTTTGATGGTTAATCTTTTGTTTTCCCATGCTCGTTTTGTCAGCCTTCCAAAAGTTGTTGCTTCTTTCCTTATCCTGATGTTGATCTCATAATCAAGTGATGTAGTTGAGCTGATGGTAGACCCCAGGTAACAGAACTTGTCCACTGTTTCAAGTCCTTTGTCGTTCAGCCATATATGGCTCTGCTCTGCACCTTTTTTCGTAAGAATGACTGTTTTCTTAACACTGATGACCAAGCTAAAGACCTTGCATGCAGTTGATAGGCGGTCCATCATTGTTTGTAGGGTTGATTCACTGTGAGCACTACTACTACTACTTCTACTACTACTACTACTACTACTACTACTACTACTACTACTACTACTACTACTACCACTACTAGTGTCTTATGTACGCTACGATGAAGCACCTAAACACTTTACCACAGACACCGCGGTCTATCTTGAGGGAGGAAGAGAGGGGGTAGGGAGGGAGGAGGGGAAGGTGAGTCAACTTATCCGCTTTTCCAGTCGGCTAACATTATGTGCATTTCATCCTGTTGTCTGAACAGCGTAGCCACTTACCCATCCTCACAATGTTTAGGTGGGGCTGTGTCCTGAGAGACCCCATGACTGCAAAACTGGATAGACGCTCATCACACAAAAACGAATAATACATACCACCCAGATAGGCTCACGCGTATGTGGGTTAGTTAAGAATATAGTGAGCTGTTGAACTTATCCAAGACGGCTACCCATTTTTGAAGAGAAAAGTGAGTGTCTTAAAAAACATTAGAGAGTACTAGACTGGGTCATAAAAAATATGCCAGGGGTATTGTGGGTTGTGGTCATTTGTACAGGTGGTTGTCTTGAACAGTTAGCCGTTGGAGCGGGTTCGAGAAGATGTGCATACGTGTTCGTTGCACGGTTTGTAAACCATTACAGCTAAAAGGCTGCGTTGTTCTCGATAACCACGTTACTATAGGACTAAAGATAATTTCCGACTGTTGTCTCATTTTGAGGTGCTGGAAGACAGATTGAGAAGGTCATAGACTCGCATTCGACTTAGATCTCACCCTGTCATTGCTGCCCCTCTTTGCTCTCTATAAAAACCTCGTTGCGATGTGTGGGCTCCATGTCGTTACTCCCAAATAAAAGGAAAGGACATACTTTCTGCCTCACTATAGTCAGGTGCTCACTGTTGCACCACCCAACCTCCCCCCACCCCCCCCAAAAAAAAAGAAAAACAAAACAGAACAAAAATAACCCACAATTTTTTTAATGAAAAAATAAAAACATCCTTCATTTGGGTAACATGAATAACAGTTTGGAGAACTCCTTGATAAACTTGAAATACGTCAGAGAACACGATCTAGGATACTGTAATACAAATTTATGGCAATGGCCAACTGGGCTGACGTCATGACACTCTCAATTGCTTTGCGGAAAGTGTTATTTCCGTTCGGTTAAACCTCACCACTCCTATTCCTCCATAGAGCATCCGCCATACAGTGACAACAAGGATGCTACTATTACTACTTAAACAAACGGTCCGAAATATTATTATGAAGTCTTAAAATCTGTTTGCCGTAGCTAAGCTGGCATATCAAAGTCTAGGGAACCAGATTTCAACAATCCGACGCAAATTTTGGGCTTGGTGATAACACTGTAGTGTTTCTGTAATTATTACGAAATTGTGTAGGTTTTACGCCCATTTCAAAACTGAAAGATTATATAAAAGACGCTGTGTCTCTTCCACTTTTTAAAGTAAAAGTAAAGGAACAAAAACATCTCTGGACAGCGAACTGTCGAAATGACTGCCAGTATGTTTCGCCTCAGTGTTATTTGTGTGTGGTGTTCGCTGCTTTTCTTTGGCTCCGACGGATCATTTTTCCTTAAAGGAAAGGTAACGTCTACAAGGTTTTGGTTATATGTCGCTACATCAGTGATCAGTGCGTGATTGGCGGGTGATATAGTGTGGTTTTTCTCCTTCGGTCCTATCAAGTTTGTTATTTATTGCCCGTTTCTCTCCTTCTTCTTGTCTGTGTATGTTACTCTCTAGCACATGTAACACCTCTAATCGTAGGCACTTACATGACCTGTCTGTATAGCAAGTGCCGTAAAACTCTAACTAAAACTTCACTAAAGTACCAGTGAGTATTTTCATTTTCTTAATCACTTATGTAATGATACTTTTCTTTTAATAAATATAAATTTTTCATAGCTGTATTCTTCGACCCGACTCTCAAGGGGTATTTCTAGCAGTTTTTCCTCTTCAATGTTCGAATTTACTTTTTCTCATTACTAGTAGCTCATTTTGTTGTTAATTGCAGACTTGAATAAGACACGGACGCTTGATATTTGATTCAAGCGAACCTGCCTCGGTGATTATCATTTAGTGTATACAAGGACATGACTGTTGATTGTAATCTATGGGAGGTTTTTTAGTCCCCATTGACACAATATTATACATTTTTCAGAAGGCAGGCCAGTCGACCATACCTGTCAGCCCAACCCGGTCTGATTCGTTAACAAACTTATAGAAGACTAAAATACTGGAGTTTTGTTCCTACTCAGGAATCGAACTCAAGTCTTCAATGTGCGCCAAAAAAGAACCTGAATACAGGGCTTTGAATAACAATGAAAACAAGCAGATCACAACCTCAGAATGACAAGATTCTAATTCAGATTGAGCGGGAGCAAGTTTTTAAGACCATTCCTTTGAAGATCACGAGCTCATATGACCTTATGCAGTTGCAAGCGCAGTAAAACACTTACCAAAACAAAAGGAGTAGATCATTTCCATTATGTAACATTTCAGATTTTCCGGTGTTTGGAGTTAGAGTGATTGGAAGAGCGGGGGAGGGGATTTAACTCCTATAATAATCATATTATGAAAAAGTTACAATTATTACTCCTTTATTTTCTTGGATGAAAACAATACTGCTTTTGTTCCTCACTTAACATAGATACAAAGAGTGAAACTTTGAGCTCAAATCTATCATAAAAGCAAGTTTAACAGAACTATCACCTTGTTTTTCTGGGGTTGCAAGATACTGGGTTTAAGAAAAGGGTTGCCCTCAATACGAAATTGTCTGGGTCTACAGGAAATATTGCTGGCGGAACTTGAATCAAAACTCGACAGACTGGAAAACAACGTGGAAAGGATCGACGGACAGGTCCAAACTTTACAGGACAAAGAGGATGAGGAGACAGATGCAGCACCCCTTTATCCGATCACCTTTGCCGGCGCAAGCAGGGAAAATACATCCAACGGGACAAGATTCACCGTCAGCTACAGGCATCTAAGAAACGTAAATGTTGTTATGGAATACATGTTGTGGAAGATTACACCACGAAATGAACTCACAGGGGAATTTGAAAAGCCGTATTACGAAATCAAGAGAGTGAACAATCTTAAGACACTGGGCTCAGACCAGCTGCTTTCGACAAATATCACTGTCCAACGGAGAGGTTTATTGTCAGCAATTCCATTGCAGTTGACTTCAGAAAAATTCAGGTGAGACAAGTTGTATGTTTGTTGCTTGTTTGCTGTTTGCTCTGTTGTTTTGTAGTAATTGTTGTTGCTTGTTGTTGGTTGATAAATGAAAATAATTAACAAGAAAAATGTATGTGTCGAATAGGTAGCTGCATAAGGTTGTCGGTGTGTGTGTGTGTGTGTGTGTGTGTGTGTGTGTGTGTGTGTGT
>NW_004797673.1:629273-633214 GCF_000002075.1 Aplysia californica
TGTGTGTGTGTGTGTGTGTGTGTGTGTGTGTGTGTGTGTGTGTGTGTGTGTAGGTCTATAACCAGTAGCCGGCTCGTCCTGAGATCAAATAGAGAAGAAAAAGAAATAGTAAGACTCACCCTTACACCTTTTTTGTTTACAAACGTAGTGACGATGTCTCTCCTTTGGCAAGGAAGTCAAGATTAGAAAGGATGGAAGTAGTACTTGGGGGCAATCTAATTCTTCTATGTTTAGTGCAATGTCAAAGATGTATTATGCCTACTGCTCTAAGAGACAATAAAGACCATAGCGTGTATAATGGTGTGTGAGTGGGGAGGGAGGGCTTGTGCGTATACATACGGCGTGTGTGTGGTGAGTATGTGCGTGTGTGTCTGTTCGTGTTTCCTTGATTTGATGGGGTGAGAGGGCACTTGTTGGTTCTTTTCTGATTTTTAAAAATCCGATTCTTGTTGACCTAATGTTGAAGTATTACTTTAAATCACAAAGACTTATGCAAAAAGCAATCTACATCGTGTGTGCTGAATAAAAATAAAAAGATATAAGTCACATTCTGCTAAAAATAGTGTTCTTGGTATGACGATACACGACAGGGGAGACAACAAAAACAAAGAGGTTATATTTAGTACTAGATTTCGCGGCAGTGTTGTCCCCCACGTAAACGAATGGGGGCTGTTTGTGCCAACTGTGGGACGCTGAATCTCAAGGGCAAGTTTAACGGCCGGGTAAGTAACTATCGAGTATCACGTTCAGGCGTTTCGGGGGTCTTAGGAGGAAATCTGCTAGCTAGCATTGAAATAATAATGTGTGAGGCTGCATGGTGAAATCAGGCGCTCGTCAAGATACAGAAATCTGAGAAACAGGCATTTTCCCGAAAATTTTAACATTTTTATCGAATCTTTATTTTTAGACTCAACCTCTTTTATGTCCACATAAAAACACATTTCCATGTGAATTTTATTGAAAAACATTGACTAAAAGCACAAAATATTTCATTTTTCTGTTTTCAAGGACTCTTTAGCAATTGGAGTTACCGAACTTTGACGACCATTTTCTCGCTAATTTCACCAAAGAAACCAGGCAACCTCGCTTCCTTCAATCACAAATATCTTGAGTTCTATTCAAGATAAATGGATATTTATTTGATTAAAAGCAAGGCAAATAAATCAGCTTTTAGATGATACCAATAAACCTCATGCACAATAATTGACGAGCGACTGGTTCCACCACGTCGAGACACATTTTGAGGCAGGACGGTGTTTGATGTACGAGAGGTCATGGGGAGCCGGGTGGGACTCAGAGTGTTCATGTAAATGGGGGCGCGCCGGCCATGCCGATGAGAGTAAAAAGTAAGAAGACTCTCATGTCTGACATAATATGTGACGTCAATGCTGCGAGCTCTAGTATCATAATAATAGTTAACCTCTTGGCGTTTAAATGAAATGACTGAATGGCTTTAAATCAGAGTCATGGCCTTTACGAGGTATCCAAATTCGTAGCTCATCATACGTATATTCACCTTTTTTTTGTGTTTTGGTTTTTGTTTGTTTGTTGGTCTTTTTGGGGTTAGCATTTTTTCAAAATGACCTCTGGGAGACTTATCCTATTTTTAAACTCTTCCACTTGCACTTCTAGGTTTACTTTTATGGCCTCCTTATCTCTGAACAACCTCGACACCAAGGATGCTTCCCAGTATCGTATCCCTGGCCATCATTTTGCTGTAACAAGTCCTGACCCTTTGCTTTACTGGGGAGAAGAGAATCCCGTTCTAGAGGTCACAGTTCAAGGACCCAAACGTCTCGAGGTCCTTTCTAGTATGGCCATAACTATTCAGTACTTGAACGAAGGTAATAGTGAAAAGGAAGTGTCGGAGAAGACATGCCATTTAAAAGATGAGACGGACACAGTCTGCGCTTCCATCTTGAGAGCGGAATATCGGAGTTCGAAGAAGATAGCGATCACCATTAAAACATCGAAGATTCTACCGGTGGGCGTTTCAAGGATCAGCACGATTAAAGAACTCCGAGGAGAACTTGTGACCAAAGTAGAGCTCACGACACTTGTCTCCATACGCCCGTTAGCTGCAGCAGAGAATTATCCTGCTGGTGTTAACATAGTAGAGATGCTTCCTCCGGTGTGCGTCAGCGATACGTGTGACGTGTCGTGCAAGATCTACGGAGAAGCCGTGTATCCTCAGCTTTCAAGAGGGGAAAGAAAAGAAAAGTTGACAAGCGGTCTTATAAACAGTACATCGATGACTGGCTCGAGTATTACCTCCACCTGGTCCCTGAAACGGAGAGGAAAAGACGTCAAAGCTGAGAACGTGACATGTACTGGTAAACCCTCTGGTAGTGATATTTCAATGTCCAGGACGATGACCATCATTTACCAGGACCAGTTTACACCAGGGCCGCATCTTTAAGCAGAACAAACACCTGTTGTGTAACACACAGCGCACACTGCCAATTTCATTTGATTGAGTCGGGGACAGTCAGGTTTTTTTCATGAATCGGGCAAAAGTCATTATTTTGGCACAATTCGATCGAACTCAACAAAATTTGGCTGTGACTTTTGAAAACGCGTTTGCATTTCAAGGTCGTAAGTAGAATTCGGTCTAATTGTGCCAAAATGGAAACATTTTCCTCTCAATGAACGAAAGTTTGGCTGGCCCCCACAGGGTCATGAATTTGATGGGCAGTTTGTACTGGGCATTATATTTCAGATTATGTCCGAGTTCTTTTTTTTTTACAGAATATGTTACAACCTTAAATGAGATTGCCTGATGCTAATATGTTTAAGCGAAACGAGAGCTGGATGGGCTCCTGACATTGCAAAAGAATGAAAATATGTCTTAGGTTAAGGTAGTGTTGATGTTTGATACTCCGGTGTATGCCAAATTCCAAAAATGATGCTATTAATCCTTTAGGTTTTTTTAAATTGAGAAGAACAATTTCATACCTTCACATCTGACTATAATGTTTCAGGGCTCAAGTTGCGATTCATTTTTTTCTTCTAAGAATTGTGTCAAAATAGAGAGAATAGCAGTCTTGGCGATACATGCAAATTAAATCAAGCGTGCCATATTATTTCAATGCCGTTCTGTATTTACAAGCAGTGAAACAGGTGGTTTAACGCATTGCAGTTATGCATTGTGGTCATTTGACAAAGCTTTTAAAGATGCTCCGTATTGGGGCACTTTAAATAAAGCGTAACTTCGTCATTCATGCAGATCTTTCAATTTTTAATTTTTTTTTTTACCTTAAATTTGAAAAGATAGGAAACAATATGCTTACTGTGACATATTATGCAAAGTCATGTTTCCTGATTTGTGCTGTTACCTCGTTGTTCTTGCTGCTGTTGATTTCGCTCATAGCATTGACACTGTTGTTGCCGTTGTTATAGTCGTTGTTACTTTTTTGATAATGTTGTTTCCTGCTGTTTTTATTGTGGCGTTTTGGCCGTTGTTTATTGTGGTTGGTGCTATTGTTGTTGTTGTTGTTGTTGTTGTTGTTGTTGTTGTTGTTGTTGTTGTTCTATTGTTATTGTTGTTTTTGTTGCTGTTACGTTTGTTGTTGTTGTTGTTGTGTATTTTTCTTCTTGTTGTCCTTGTTCGTCTAGTTCTTCCTTTTCTTTGTGCTCTTGTTCTTTGGTTGTTGTTGTTATTGTTGTTGTTGTTTTTATTTATATTGTTGTTATTGTTGTTGTTGCATTTTTGTAGTTGTTGTTGTTGTTGTTGTTGTTGTTTTTATTTATATTGTTGTTATTGTTGTTGTTGCATTTTTGTAGTTGTTGTTGTTCTTCTTCTTCTTCTTCTTCTTCTTCTTCTTCTTCTCCTTCTTCTTCTTCTTCTTCTTCTTTTTCTTCTTCTTCTTCTTCTTCTTCTTCTTCTTTTTCTTCTTCTTCTTCTTCTTCTTCTTCTTCTTCTTCTTCTTCTTCTTCTTCTT
>NW_004797673.1:633457-636947 GCF_000002075.1 Aplysia californica
TTCTTCTTCTTCTTCTTCTTCTTCTTCTTCTTCTTCGTTTTCTTCTTCTTCTTCTTCATCTTCTTCTTCTTCTTCTTCTTCTTCTGGCACAATACTGCTGAAATTTGGACATAATATTAAAGACCAATCAAAACAAATTAATGAAGAAATATCATTGTCATGATCAGCGGAAAACTCACAAATAATTATAACATACAAATAAAAACACAATTATTCAGTGGTGATGGTAATGTTCATTTTATCATCCCAAGACTTAGCGCCTGGCAAAAACCAACTGAAATGATAATGCTTAATCAAAGAACAGCAAAGACTTATGACCGTTTCAAGCTGAGGGTCGTGGTTATGATATACACATAGAGCACGCAAATTGATATAAAACAAATATAGAACGGTTATCAAAAGGATAAAACCTTGTCGCCTTGACACCAAAACAACGGAATGAAATGATGAAGATTATCACAACCGAGATATTGTCTTGGAAACCGAATTCAAAATAGAAATAACATTTCACTATCTCAGAACTACAATGATTCATCTGCACAGTACCTAGTTTTCAGAATGTTTACGTCAAAGATTTTGAGTTTCATATTAGGTCAAGCTTTTTCGAAAGCAATTCTTTGTATGTCTTGGTTATGACTCCGAATAATCTTACAGTTTTGAAGGAGCAGATAGAACATTTGGATTATGATATCATGGCCTTAATACCCCAAAATGGCCAAAAAATGAATGACAGAACTTTGTAGTTTTGAGGTAGCGATTTGGGACACAGCAAATTTTTCATCACATTCTTCGGAAACCTTTACCCGACATTTTTCACATAATATACTTTATACAGACACATACTCTTCTTTAAAAATCGCACAAACAGTACAAACAGTGCTATTACAGCACAAAGTTGTTGTATTGTCCATTATGTTACGCACATTTAAATATAGATTGTTCTTGTAGAACGAGCGGAGGCCATACCTCATGTTGGTTTTATCCCATCCCCAACCGTCAACATTTTCCACCCCATTTAAAAAAAAAGAAAGATTTTTATTCCCAAACCGGGAATAGCAAAACTAGTTTTGTTGTATCTTTCACAGTCCATAGCATTCGTTCAACTTACCAAAATTAAGAAGAATGTTGTGAAAATTTAAGTTGTATGAAGTTGAACTCCATTACAGTGAAAAAAGTGACCTCGTCAGCATTCTCTCTGGAGCTCATTTGAGAAAATAAGGAAACAAAAGAAATAAATAAGAATGCGTTATGTTATTTAAAAACTTGTTATTTTTTTTTTCAAAGTCAACCTCAATGCCATCAAGTCGAACTATGGGCTGATTTTTTATCAATCTGTAATGAGACCAAAATAGTCAAAGTGGCCTAATTTAACCCCCGGTTTCATAGTACTTAAGCAATTGAATGCATGCTTCTAGGAAAGTGTGTCACCACAAGGTGTTTTCAGGATCTCGTCATTAAAAACAAACAAACAAAGATATGGTATCATCCCCATGTTTGTTCATATGTCTTGCTTTTGGGGATTAAAATAGCCACAATCCATTATATGATTTTGTATAAAAGTCGAGACATCTGCGATTGAAGGAAATGGCAGTCGCCTGGTGTCAGAGGTATCATATGCAAGACAGGAGCCGCCAAAAGTGTGATGACTTTCAAAGTTTGGGTGTCTTTAGAAACTGCAAATTTACACTGTGTACATCATTGATCGACATTATGCAGAGAAAATCCACCTAAAAGGTGTTGAGCTAAAATAAATCGAGAAAAATTGTCCAGTTGTCGCAGAAATGCCGTTTCTTTTAATTTGATCTTTCTGGGGGGGGGGGGGGGGGGCAAATTCCATTACAGTGACACGAAAATTGTTTGTGGTGGGAGACATGAGACTCAGTAAGATTAACAGCATCAGTCCTCCACGATGACAATGGAAATTTAAAAAAAAAGGTTCGGCTTCTTCTCAAAAATGCCCTTACACCAACCAGCTCTGTGAGCTTACAACACAAGATACCCTGGCTTGAAAAACAGAGCGAGACGTAGACTTCCTGGCTCGAAAACATGAAGTTGCTGTGTCCACTCGATAAAGAACACCACAAGAGACCTCGATCTGACCTTCCTCCAAGACACTTGACATGCAGCTACCATACGATTGCGTCTCCCCGCATCACACACCGGTACTAGTAGTAAGAAAAATATGGCCACCTGTCCAAAACAATCACCTTCACAAACAACCACTTCTCACTTCCCTCTTGCGTTTTTTTTCCATTTTCATATATCATGACATTGTACAAGATGTCCACCTGTTTAAGACAACCAAATTTCACCTAGACAGTGCTTGGCCGCTTTGGACAATTTTGACAGTATATGCGTAGTAGACGTAAACCCACAAGAGGTTGTAACTCTGTATGTTCCCGCATAGGTCTCGGGAAGATAAATTTCAAAAAAATAAAAAAAGATTTAAAAAACGAGCGCACCAAGAGTCGTACGGCAACCTAATGTGACAAATTCGTCAATAAAAGGTGTGCTAGACTGTAACCAATCACTTTGTCTTCCTATTTCATTGGCAAAAGTTAATGACTTTCGTCTGTGGTTGGCGGATGCTCTGGTGTGGTTTTGATCCTTCATTCCTATCAAGCACCTATCGTCTTCATCTCTCCTTCCCCTTTTCTTTGAACGAGTACGTTACTCTCTAGAAACACCTTTAATCTTCCTCACTTATATGACCTATATTAAGTGCTGTAAAACACTTATTAAAACTAGAGTCTTACAGAACTTGCAGCGCATATAACGACATAAGATTTAGAGCTGTTACTACTAGAAAGTAGCATAAAAAGAAAAGAAAGGCGAGAAATAAGGACGATAGATGTTGAATAGAAAAGAAGGAGAAAACTACACCACAGCTTCAGCCGATCAACCACCTTCCAAAACTGAAACACGCTTATCCATCCCGAGCATGTCGGTCAAGGCCATTGCCAGAGGTCACAGGTGAAGGACGACGACTTTGGATATCCCTCAGTGCTTGGTCAAACCATTCTTTTAGTGAGTCCTTGTACTTATCAGATATAGTCTCGTCTTTTTCCCAGCTCGAGCACCTGGCGGAGAAATTTAGAAGTGTCCAGATGATTAGTGTATTATAGTTGGGCATACAAACGTGAATTTCGACAACCCCTTCCCCCCCCCCCCCCCCCCACCTCATCTCTCTCTCTCTCTCTCTCTCTCTCTCTCTCTCCCCCCCCACCTCTTTCCAAAAGGTTCAAGGTAGCAGCCTACGATGAAGTCGCCCAATACATTATTGTTTCATTATTTCTTTTATTTAGTACTACTACTACTACTGCTATTATTATTATTTCTTCTTCTACTACTACTACTACTGCTGTTGCTGTTGCTGCTGTTTCTGCTACAACAACAACAACAACAACTACTACTACTACTACTACTACTACTACTACTACTACTACTACTACTACTACTACTACTACTACTACTACTACTACTACTAAGT
>NW_004797673.1:639792-646052 GCF_000002075.1 Aplysia californica
ACACACACACACACACACACACACACAAGTCTGGTCGGCTGAGAGGGATAAAACATCCTAAAAGAAAGTCAGATATATACGATAAAAAGTTCTCCCCACTCGGGAATTTCCTTCGTGAGATGGAAGGCGCCTATTTTCCACACCACAGATGCAGGTGCATGGGACTTTCCGTGACATCTGAACATTTAATAAACAAATGATAATAGTACATGGTATTTGTATAGATCTAGCACACGTTATCGCTCAACAACATTAAGGAGCACAAAAAATACTATAAATCATTTTCTATTTTTTATTTTGCCAACGCAATACTGAATCATTGAATTAAATAATCAACCCAAGATAATCAAGCTTGTCGTAAGTCTCAATTACTTTTCTTCTCTAATTTTCTTTCTTTGCGTGTTGCATGTCAACTGCAAAATGTAGCCCTCCAAAAGTGACTTCCAGTCTGTTCAATCTGCTGTTCTCTCTACCCAGGTTGTTCCTATGCGCTTTTTTATGTCATCCTGCCAAACCCTTTCTGGTCTTCTAAGTTATGTCTCCCTGTTCTCGGTCTCCATTCAGCGCATCTTTATGTCCAACCACATTCAAACAACTGTAACTCTCATATCGTAACCATTTCATTAAAGGCTTTAACGCACTCTTGCGGTTTCAAACTGAGCCTGCAATGTTAATCCCGAGGAAGCCTTTCAGAGTACACGTAACACCGGCGTGACTTAAACGTCTGAGCGCTGCACTTCACGCATGCAATACGACGAGACAATTGATCGACTCAGCATTTCCTTGAAACAACGACGAACCGTATCTTTGTTTCGACTCCGGCTTTGAGCTCGAAGATCTAGTTCACATTTTCCGAAAATAAATTTGATGATTTGAATCTTTTTTTTCTCCAAACTCTCTCTTGAATGTACATTTATTATATATAATACGTATTAAGGCATTATTTGCTAAACCGATAGGTTATTCAGCGGACACAAGTCAACAGAAAAGTGTGTACAAAACATGTGCTGGCAGCTGAAGAAACTAGGCCAAAGAAGGGTTAAAAGAATGTGGCAGAGAAGGACTTGAATATCTTCATAATATTACCAGAAATCTAGCACTGTAATTCTACATGGGGCTCCCTGATCTAAGATCAAGAAATAAACACTAGTACAGAACATAGAAAAATGATTGTAATTTCTGGGAACTAACTTGATACCACAACATTTCAGTTAAGTGAAACTCTCAGCCAATAAGGGAAAAAAGCCATTAAGTTATTGACAGCTCTGTGAGTTTGATAAAGGCGAGAGAGGGGAGGGGGGGGGGGAGAAGAAAAAGCAGATGAGGCAGCGTGGTGGAATCAGGCTCTCGTTAATTTTTTGGCATGTAGAGTTATTGGTATCATCTTAACACTTGTTCCCCTGTCTTTATTTGGATACCAAAAAAAATCCCTTTATCTTGAATACAATTCGAGATACTTGCAAAGAAATAGGTGGGGATCACTTGTTTTAAGAGGTAAAATTAGTGAGGAAATGCCGCCAAAGCTTAGTTATTTCCTTAGCTTAAGAGTCCGTGGTAACTGAAGATTTACATTTTTAATGCCTTTAATTAACGCTTTTCAGAAAAATCCACACAGAAATGAGTTTTTTTTAATGGGCATGAAAGGTGTTCAGCCAAAAAACAAAAATTTGATAAAAATGCACAAACCTGCGAAAAAATGTAAATTTCTTCACTTTGATTATTTTGACGAGAGCCAGATTCCACCACGCTGCCTCACATATTGTAAGCTTTTTGAGTTAGATAAAGACGAGAGAAGAAGGGAAGAAAAAAGGAAGAGCAGATACATCTAAAGAGTTGACCTGTTTAAAACGGCCTGCTGTCGAATACAATTAACGTGTAAAAGCGACTCCTTCGGATGCCGTCTCCCCTCAAGCGTTCACCGAAGCAGTCAAAGACATTCATCTGTCCTGGACAACCATAACTTACCTCCTCGGTGGTGGGTGTCCGTCTTGGACAATTTCGACTGTTTCACGTAAACACGTTAGAAATGAAAAGCACATAATAAAACTCATTCCAGGCCTAAATAGGCTGTGACTCGTTCTGTTAGGCAGTGCTTTCACCTCGTGGGAAGGTGGATGGCATATATCTGTTCTTCATTGTTTTCTTCTCTTTTTCTTTTCCTTGCAACGGCGCCACTGGAGCACGAAGAAGAGGCGGGACCTCTGACTTAAACGTCTATCTCCGAAAGGACCGAGCCAATTGGGAAATTCGTATAAAATGCTTTTCCCAAGAACACAACGTCGGATCAAGAAGAGGCTCGAACCCTGGAACCCGCATTCTCACGATTACGAGCCCGGTAGCTTAACCACTAGGCCACCGACGCCAAGAAGAAGAAGAAGAAGAAGAAGAAGAAGAAGAAGAAGAAGAAGAAGAAGAACAACAACAACAACAACAACAACAACAACAACAACAACAACAACAACATCAACAGCAACAACAAAATCAACAACAACAACAACAACAACAACAACAACAACAACAATAACAACAACAACAAGAAAGACAATACCACAAATGTAACATCAGTAATTAAAACAAATCTTTTCATCATAATACCTTGCTGAAGAGCGAGGTCCGGGCAGTCAGTACGGGAGTCATGAGCTTCTCATCCCCTACACCGCTCACACCAGGCTCGTAGAAGGCGCTCTGGAATGAATACCCGCACATATTGTCCGTGAGCAGAGGTCCAAATACCTCCTGCCACGTCGTGCTATTAGTGTGCGGAACGATGAACTCGTCAAGGTCATTAAAAGAGACGAGATCATACCGTGGAATGGCTCTGTATAAGCAGTCATTATGCGCCAGTAACTGCCCTTGATACCACACCTTCCCGGACGTGACGTCAGCCGGAAGTTTCCACGGCAGAACAGTCGCCATGTTTTTTCGCGTGTAGTACACTAGAGCGTCCGATAAGTCTGGAGGGATGCTGTAGTTGTAAAAGAATACGTGGTCCGCTCCCAGCAGACGAGATAGCTCCATGAACTCGATGAATCTGTAAACGGAGATGTCTCCGAACAAAGGCGGAACACAAATGGCGAAAGACAATGGAATGTTCCAGAAGTTTTTCTGAGAAGAAGGCATTGCGCTATTATTTACATGGAGAGTTTTAATGTTTTTGTTTGAAGGCACAGCTTGTTTGGAACGAAAGGAATACGTGGATGGGGGAATACTAGTGGCCTGTAGGTCAAGATATTTTAATTTGTGCTTTGGTGGTCTTATTCCAAATAGTGGTATTTTTAACTGCGGACCGTATTTGGTCAGCGAGATGACGATATTCGTTTTGTTTGAGAAATCCAAGAAATCCGGGACCCTGCAGGAAAAAATAAAGCCACCGTACTTTTTGTTATGATTCTCACACATCTCATAGCGTTCTGTCACTCTCGGTGACTTCACCAAGACGTCCTGAAAATGGCAGAAGATGAAGAGAGAGGAGACGCTTTTCGACATCAAGGTCATAATCCGTATGTACGTCTGCTCTTTGCGGTCATCTAAGTACGCCGAGTAAACATACGACTCTCTGCCAATCTCTATAAAGTCCCCGGGGTCTGATTTTGAGAGCTCAATATTGACCATTGGCTCGGGTATCGGTGCTGGTTGGAGGAAAGACATTAGTTTCTTCTTTTCTCTTTGAAGAAAAATGTACCCGGCCGCTTCGTGATCCATGATGTTCTTCAAAGAATCACCGTAGACAATTTCACCTTGACTTTTGATCCCCTTGTACTTCAGGGAATCCTCGTACACGATCTCACCTTGACCTTTGAACGCCTCGTACTTCAGGGAATCCCCGTAGACGATCTCATCGTGACCCCTGGACCCCTCACTCACTTCCGAAGGCACAATAAGGGCCGAGTTGAAACCTGAGTTCGTTCCCCCTCTTCTGACCGACTCTGAGAATGCTCGTGGATTAGGCCTGTGCTCCGTTAGCGACTGAAAGTGCCCGAGACCTTGTTGCCAAGAGGTGGCGCTGTCCGCCGTCTGCTCGGGCTTCCTCTGTTGCTGCTGCTTTTTTTCTGGGTCAAGGCCAATGTGACCTAGCAGTAGGAAAATCATGGCTATATATGTGATTAGGATGAGGCTGAAGAGTTTCCTACACACACAGCGGCGGAGCCAAGTACACAACCACATAGTAGGTAACCGGCTCGTGGTAGTCTCCTTCCACACACCAGGTTAGGGAGGAGAGGGAAGGGGAGGAGGGGGGAGTTTGAGCTAGTTTAGTTAACAGTTACCCGGCTGTTAGTAGCCTTTATCATTTCACCATTTTCTAATCTTGCCGCCCAAGTAAAAAATTAAACGAAATGCAGAATGTATATCGTCTTAACCGAAGAGAGGTAGAGAAGACAGGGGCATGTCAGACATGAGAGCGCGTATGTCGACCCATGGCATCCTCCAGATACTGGGCTATAACACAGAGTCTCCATCAGTCTGAGTCGTTACTTTTCTGTGCTACGTCAAAAAAGGAAAGCTCATATTCAGAGATATGATGGTTCGTAACAGTGTAACGCTTTGCTACGAAAAGAACACAAAGCCAGTATCATATCATTGCAATATGGGACTCCTCATTTTTTTCTGTGTTCTCTTTAAAGCCTCACACGTTCATCAAAATCAGAGTCATGTTGTCCCAAACTTGGTGCCGTAAACATCTCTGCAAACACATGATGTAACACCCCCATAGTGTCCATTGTCAGCGCAGTGGTGCTTCTCTCAAAGGTTTTAAAGGCACCTGTCTGTGGAAAAGAAAGTCCGGACATTCATTTATTTTATCAATTACAGGTACAATACATTACATACATTGATTTATTATATATTGCGTATGTGAATGTGCGCGTGTGTGCGTTTGTGTATGTGCGTGTGCATGTGTGCTTGTGTATGTGTTTGCGTGTGTGTGTGTGTGTGTGTGTGTGTGTGTGTGTGTGTGTGTGTGTGTGTGAAGGGAATTTTTTTTTTAATCTTCTGAAACCAAATTTAGACACTTTTCAAACCCGTCAATCTGATCCAAGTCATTTGCACTTCACACAATGCAATGACAGATTCATTGAAGACCGAAAAAAGATAATGATTGTAATGAGTGGTTGGCGTGTACATTTCCGTAGTTTGTCTATTCCTTCCTATCAAATATCAATTTTCGTTTCTTTTTATCTTCTTTTCTTCTCTAGTAACACCTCTAATCTTTGCAACCTAATAAGAATTAGTTGTGTTCCAAGTGGCGTAAAACTCTAACAAAAGCTAAGATGCAACTCTGAACGTCAATCGATAAGGCCAAAGTGTCCCAAAAAACTCTCCCTTTGGCCACAGTGACCGAGCAGAAGTCAGAGCAGATCAGTGACCCAGCGATCAATGGAAACAAGAACACGACATAGTGGTCACAGTTTCCAAAAATGACAGTACACCGATTTGGGAACACTGACAGAAGGCGCAAAATCAAATTTTGTTTTAGTAAGCGACTTACGGCATTTGCTACACGAATACGTCATATAAGTGCCGAAGATTAGATGTGTTACCAGAGAGTAACAAACTCAAAAAAGAAGGAGGAATATGAATGACAGATATTCGTTAGGAAAGAAGAAGCAAATCACACCAGACCACCCGCCAACCACCAACAAATACCTTTTCTATTTAATCCAGCATGTAAATGATAATAACGATAAATAAAATAAATCACACTTTCTACATCGCCGGTGAGAAACTTGGGTTTCACAGACAAACATACATAATATTATCATACATACACATACGTACATAACCCCGACATTCAAATACACGTATGATACATTATACCAAAAAAAATATACCGAGTACACAATAATTATGTTGAGCAGCAAGAGACAGTAAACAATGACCTTTCCTTGAACATTGTTTGACCTCTGAGCCAGAGATGACAACTCCATATATCAAATCACCCTCATCCCCCGACCCCCCGACCTCCCCACAATTTTATGTCGAAATGAGGTTGCTTAAAAAGCAGTTGGCCTTAACATGCTGCTCAAGAACCCACTCTGGTAAAGGAAAAAGGGCTGCCATATCAGGTTTGAATAATATATTATTAATTCTTTCTTTTATCCATCCTCGAGTCCATTAGTCCATCCATCCACTCGGCCATTCATCAACCCGGTCAGCTATTCATTCGGCGTACATCCATTAATACAACACCTACCAAATGATAAATGAGAAAACACACATACACACACACACACACACACACACACACACACACACACACACAA
>NW_004797673.1:646468-647576 GCF_000002075.1 Aplysia californica
AGAGAGACAGACAGACAGACAGACAGACAGACAGACAGACAGACAGACAGACAGACAGACAGGGGTATATATAGAAAGACCAACAGACCAACCGTCAGACAAACAGACGCACCGTTTCACTTAGCGCAGCGCAAAGACACGCTGACCAGCTCAAGAACAGGACGCAAAGGGGAAGGGTAACAAAATAGCGAATTTTCGTAAGGAAAGTGTGATATAAAACACTAAATAAGTGGAAGAAAAATCTTTGCTGGAAATGTAGAATAAAAGAAGGTAGCAACAATATCAACAACCGCAACAGCACCAGCAGCAACAACAGCAACAACAAGAACCAACAACAACATTATAACGACAACGACAATTCTACTATGTAATATTAAATCAATCCCGTCAATAACGATGACGATGATGCCAATTTTCAGATACGAACAATCATGCGAAGAATTGATAAACAAACAGACAGTAGGCCTACAACGGTAAAGAAAGAAGGACAATGGATTGGTGAGCGCGTAAACAGAGGAACAAATGGGGACAAAGACCGAGGCGTTATGAGTTCGATTCCTGCTTGGGATGTCTCTTTTATTGACTTTCTCGATCGTTCTGCAGGAATGCTTTCTGCGTGTCCACTTGACGATCTACCCCGATGTTTCTTTTCTACTTGATGGTCTAGTCTACTTGTTTGTCCCCGCGGTTTTATGCACACACAAAAATTCAGAAATTATGCAGTATGTGAGAGAGGGAGGGAGGGAGGGGGATGGAGGGTGCAAAACTCATGTGATATTATGCTCAACATACACAGGTTCGATTTTTCTCCCAGTTCAAAAGAGCAAGGAGTTCGATCGATTCAACTGACCCAGTGGTCTTGAAGGGCAGACACAACATAGTGGAAACAGAGGCAAATGGAAGCTCGTTTATGGGTGGGGAGAGATAGAGGTGGAGGAGAACGTGTATTTTAGTGGAGGAAACGATTTTTGGAGAAGAAATAACTATGGAAAGGGAAGGGGAACGTCATCTAATTTATGATAAGGTAAGATAGATCAGATTCGATTATTATCTAACAATTTATTGATGTCCACATCCACACGGTTAGATTGGTTTCCGTTCGGTGGTG
>NW_004797673.1:648606-651186 GCF_000002075.1 Aplysia californica
ATATCTATCTATCTATCTGTCTATCTATTTTGTTTTTTTCGTCATATAGAGAGCGATAGAGAGAGAGAGAGAGAGAGAGAGAGAGAGAGAGAGAGAGAGAGAGAGTTTTGTGATTTATGGGTGTAGTAGAATAAGAAGAGAAATCGAGGAAGAAAGAGATAGAGACAGACAGAGAGAGAAAGAGAGAGAGAGAGAGAGAGAGAGAGAGAGAGAGAGAGAGAGAGAGAGAGATAGAGAGAAAGAGAGAGAGACAGACAGACAGACAGACAGACAGACAGACAGACAGACAGACAGACAGACAGACAGGGGTATATATAGAAAGACCAACAGACCAACCGTCAGACAAACAGACGCACCGTTTCACTTAGCGCAGCGCAAAGACACGCTGACCAGCTCAAGAACAGGACGCAAAGGGGAAGGGTAACAAAATAGCGAATTTTCGTAAGGAAAGTGTGATATAAAACACTAAATAAGTGGAAGAAAAATCTTTGCTGGAAATGTAGAATAAAAGAAGGTAGCAACAATATCAACAACCGCAACAACAACAGCAGCAACAACAACAACAACAACAACCAACAACAACATTATAACAACAACGACAATTCTACTATGTAATATTAAATCAATCCCGTCAATAACGATGACGATGATGCCAATTTTCAGATACGAACAATCATGCGAAGAATTGATAAACAAACAGACAGTAGGCCTACAACGGTAAAGAAAGAAGGACAATGGATTGGTGAGCGCGTAAACAGAGGAACAAATGGGGACAAAGACCGAGGCGTTATGAGTTCGATTCCTGCTTGGGATGTCTCTTTTATTGACTTTCTCGATCGTTCTGCAGGAATGCTTTCTGCGTGTCCACTTGACGATCTACCCCGATGTTTCTTTTCTACTTGATGGTCTAGTCTACTTGTTTGTCCCCGCGGTTTTATGCACACACAAAAATTCAGAAATTATGCAAACAGAGCACAAAAATGTGAAATTATGCGATTCTGTTAATTCTAACTCTAAAAGATAAAAGAAAATAAGCAAAAATAAAGCAACCCCCCCCCCCCCCCCCAAAAAAAAAATAATAATTTTTTCCTAAATTATGCGGGGTGCATAAAAACCCGGGAACAGACTAGTCTACTGTTCACAATACGAAACATTCCAGTGGTGTACTAAATTCATTAAACTAAACATTTTCCTTTCTGCGTTTATTTAGGCTTGGGGCTATCATTGGTGTTATCATGATTCTATTAGTAGTTGTAGTTTGTCGGAGGTGGAGGTGGGGGTCGGGGGAAGGGGCTTATACGGGGAAGGGAGGGGCAGAGTGGGGAGGGAGTGGGGGAGGGTGGAAATATTGATTGTGGCATAATTGGGGCCCTTTTGGAGCCACCCACCTCCATCCTACTATTTTTCCTCTTTTTTTATTATTACTGCATGGTGTTGAAGTACCAGTATTACATAGACCGTCGCAAATCTTACGGTAAACAGCGAGTTGGCCGCCCGACCTCTGTGTGAAGTGCCTAACCACTACAACACTACAAATGCCGCCAGTACAGAGTGAGAGATGGCTGAAGAATCTGGTGAAAACATTCTCTCCTAGCTCTATTGGGAAATCACTGCAGCATCATGGAGGACCACACCAACAAGAGAAAGAAGAGGGAAAAAATGGAAAGATCGTGTGCCAATTCTTTTCAGTGTTGATCTGCATACTTATTTGCATACTCTTTGCGGGCGTGAGATTGCAACAGCAGCGAGAGAGCTTTACGTGACGTAGGCTACGGCCTGTGATAAGCTACATTATTACTGTTGCCCAATAGCCATAAGGGTGTTTTACTGTGAAATCATTTTTATGTATTATATCATACGTATTTCATTACGTATTATTATAATTTCTATATCAATACTTACATTATTGTTATTATTATTATATATTTTATTATATATATATTATATATATATATATATATATATCATCATCACTTCATCATCATCACATATATATGTATATCATATATATATATCATATATATATATATATATATATATATATATATATTATTTTTATCATTATTATATATATATATATATCATTATCAGTATCATCATTATCATTATTTTTACAGCTATCATTTTTAGGAGTATAGTTAATTTTCTTTTTCTTCTATTATTATTATTGATGTGATTCATTGTGATTGTTATAAACGTTCTCCGGGGACTGTTAATTTAACGTCCATCATATCAATCTTTGACTTTCTGTATTTACACTAACAATCGTAAGAATAACCACTAAACTTTATTATTATGTTTGTCATCATGAGGAAATCAGGACCTCGTCAAAATGATGATATAAAAAAAATCCACAGTTTTTCGACCATTTGGGCAATTTGTACCGAATTGTTTGTTGCTGTGGTTTGGCTGTTTTGCTTGGGGTTGTTTTTTTGTGGTTGTTGTTGTGGTTTTTACTGGCTCAGCACCTTGTAATAAAATAAAAAAATTGTGCAGATTTTATTAAAAAGCATGTTATTATTATTATTAATATTATTATTATTATTATTATTATTATTATTATCATTATTATTATTATTA
>NW_004797673.1:651417-652670 GCF_000002075.1 Aplysia californica
ATTATTATTATTATTATTATCATCATCATCATCATTTCCACACGGAAACAAATTAACTGACACTGTGCACTTTCCAAGGATACTAAAATTATGACAGGCACCAGACTTTTACGGCCGTTTTCTTTCCTATTTACCTCTGACACCCAAAGATTTCCACTTCCCTCACTCGCAAATATTTCAGAAAGGGAGTGGGGGGGGGGGATTTGTTTTCATCTAAACCAAAACAAATAAACAAGCTTTGGGAATACACTGATAACTCCTTAATGTTCTCCTGAAAACAGTTTCGCGACAAAATATTGGCCAACATACCATAATATCAAAGTTTTTTAAAATTTTAGTAGAAGTTTTACGGCGCTCGCAACTGCATAAGGTCATATGAGCGCGAGACGATTAGAGCTGTTACAAGAGAGTAACAAACATAAAAAAGAAAAAGGGGAGATAAGGACGATAGATGTTTGACAGGAAAGAAGAAGCAGCAAACCACACCAGAGCACCCGCCAACCACCCACAAAAATATGTTTAAGCTATCAATTCTCAGGGTTAATAACGCTCTACACATAATATTATTCTATTTTATGGCAGTTGATAAATACCTGTTTTCTTATTCCCAAAGCGTTCATTTATCGCTGCATACCGTTAAGCGCATATCGCTGTCAATCGCACAGTAGCCAACAATACAAGACCGAAACCTAATGAGTTTCCAGTGTAATTACAAACTCGTCATATAGAACAATCTCTAGAGTATTTGAGAACGGGGCGAAGAAATAAAAGACATTAATAGCAGTGCAATGATGTGTGGTTGGATGAATTATCGCTCCTGAGAGCAAATACCGACACAGAAAGATAACAGAGGTGTGTCAATGTTATTCAAAGGCGACCGCTCTGGAACAATATTATAGGGCTGAGTGCCGAAATGGCAAAAACGATATGAGGCATCGTGGTGAAATCAGGCTCTCGGCCAAATAATGAAACTATAGAAAATGGCATATTACCAGCATTTGGGCGATTTTTAAAATGCTTTATTTTTATTTGTTTCTGTTTCTTCTTCTTTTTGCTAAACACCTTATTTGTACATTTAAAAGCATATTTCTGCGTGAAAACTACTGAAAAAGTTGATCACAGGCGCAAAAAATTTTTAATTTAAGTTAATAATTAGTATATTGTAGTAGTAGTAGTAGTAGTAGTAGTAGTAGTAGTAGTAGTAGTAGTAGTAGTAGTAGTAGTAGTAGTAGTAGTAGTAGTAGTAGTAGTAT
>NW_004797673.1:654891-656723 GCF_000002075.1 Aplysia californica
GGGGGGAGAGAAGAAGGGAGGGGAGGGGGGTGTGATCGTAATACGATGTGACGAGAGATGTGAACGTGAAAGTAGTAGATCTAGTATTTTGGGTTTGTTTCTTAGTTGTTGTTGCCATTCATATTATTTTTGCTGCTTGGGTTTGTTAGGGGGGGGGGGGGATAGAAGGGTAGGGGTGAAAATGGGGAGAGAGGAGGTGGATAGATAAGGAGTTTGATTATGAAGAAGAGAGTACTGAGAGAGAGAGAGAGAGATCAGAAGAAGAAAGTGGAAAGTTAAACAGATTTATAGAGAAAATGTAGGAAAATGTGATTAGAGTAAAAAGGAAATAGAGAAAGAGACTAAGGGAGACAGGGAGAGACAGCAAGAGACAGACAGGGATGAAAAAGAGGGAGTTGGGCAAAAGCAGAGAAAACAAACATTGAAACCACTGAATTGGAAGGAGGCGTAGAAAGAGAGAGAAAAAAAGAAGAAAATGAGACAGACAGAGAACAAGAGAGATACAGAGACAGGAACAGGCCGACAGACGCACAGATATAAAGGGACAGACAAACACAAACAGACAAACAAACACAATTTCACAGAGAGAGTGAATGATTTTAAAAAATTAGAAAAGTGAGTGAGAAAGAAAGAGAGAGAGAGAGAAAGAGAGAGAGATAGAGAGAGAGAGAGAGAGATAGAGAGAGATAAAGAGAGATAGATAGATAGAGCTAGAGAGAGGGAGAGAGAGAGAGATAAAGAGAAAGACAGAGAGAGAAGGGGGGGGGGAAAGGGGTGGTGACAGAGTAGAGAGCCGAAGAAACAAGGAAGTAAAAATGAACAAAAGCGTCCCTTTAGGCCATTCGTTCGGAAATGTTATCTCTATTGCCTAGGGGAAGCAAACGGGTCATTAAACCCTTCGAAAGAAACGGGGTAATCGAAGGGACGGATTTTTTTTTCCAAAAGAGAAATCTAAGTTTGCGAGGAGAGAACATGAAACGAAACGAAAAATCTACACGTTCAAACCGTTTAATTTTTGGAAAGCTTTAAGCCCTTCATTGCTGAGACTTGTACATCCACGTTTGTTTTTGTAGAATCAATGTCCGTTCAAAAGAGTTGTAAACGAAGTCATAATATCTGTCCTTCCTTTTTTCAGAATTAAACTCAGATGTAATTCCAGGCCTTAGAACTATCTGTATAAAGTATAAATCAGAAGAACACATAAATGCAAGTAAATTAGGTTTGGAGAACAGAAGCGAGTATAATATTATTTAATCTTTTTATATGGCGACACGATTGTGTAGGGGTTTTATTTTTGTTTATTTCAATTTGGGGTTGAGTTGGGATTTTTGTTGTTTCTTTTTTCTTGGGGGGGTTCTATCCTTGGCAATGGGGGAGGGGGTTGATGGGTGTGGGGAGGGGATTAGTTATTTCACCCTCAACCCACATAATCAAATACTGTAAAACTTTTACGCGTCTTGTGACACTGAAAGTTATCTAAAAGGCCTGACCTCTGAGTTTAACGTCGATCGCCATTAGGACTTGACAAATAAATGGAAAATATCTTCTAAAGCGCCTTTTCAAGGGCTCCTGATTGCACCTAGCTGAGCTTTGAATTGTTAATAAGATCACGGATTCCGGACCGGGGTCTGTGGTATAACGGTTAGACACTTCTCCGTCGCATGCAAAAGACCCGAGTTTGTTTCCCATGTTGAGAGAATTTTTGTCAGTATCTTGGACTTTCTGTTGGGCAACGGGATTATTCCTTTTTAGCCCAGGTTGGCCTTAACAGGCAGATTCAAAGCCTACCTCCTAAATTATTATCTAAATTGTGCCTTTTCGGGGGGGGGGGG
>NW_004797673.1:656823-657985 GCF_000002075.1 Aplysia californica
GTGGAGGGGGGAGGGGAGTGTAAAACACAAAACTAAAAGGGAAAGTTCGAGAAAACTAGAAATAGTAAACGTACAAATAATTACTAGATCAAATCTTTCTAAGAATCATTTACTGCATTGCATCTATTACACTAGAATTATAAATTGTAACATAGGACAAAAACTGCACTGTGACATTTGGGTGGATTTACGGTGACATAGCTATTTCTGTGCACCTTGTTTTCAAATACTTATAAAGTTTTCGAGACATTTAACCTGTGGCACTGTGGTTAGGCTGAGACCTTGCATGCAAAAACTAGCGTTCAATATTCTTCCCAGTGAAGATAGTCTCCATTATCATAAATGCATGTCGATTCCAGGCGTGTAAACCATGTTCTACTACACAAACAATGGGATTTGTAAAAGTTCTTTTTTGTTTTAAATGTAGTCGTAATTGTTTTTACTCTGCTATCAACACAATTGAGATGATTTAGGAGGGGGGACTTCGACCCTACCTGTCAGAGCCAGTCTGGTCTGAGAGGGAGGCGACATCCCAACTAAAAGGCCAAAACACTAGATAAAAATCGTCCCCGCTCGGGGTAGGAACTCGTGTCTCAAGCGTGCTACGGTGAAGCTCCTAGCTCTAATACTAATATTGACATCTTTGACAAGTGACACAGGTAAACATATAGATGGATGATAGTTACTTATAACAATATCTAAATACGAAATGAGACATGCCTATGAAAGACAACCACCTGTAGAATTGAAGGGTCATTAAAATAAAAGATCTAAGTCACATTTTTGCTAAAAGTGGAGTTTTTACCATGACGAAAAATGATGTGAGGGGAGACAACATGAACATAGCATTTGATTAAAATGATTAGTCGGCATTAAATTAGAGTTATGATATTTATAAATTACCCAACCTTTGGCGTCTATCATGCTTAAATCAAGGTGGTTTTTGTTGTTGTTGTTGTTGTTTCGTTTTGTTTTTATAGATGGGGTGTGTGTTTCTCGAAACGACATAAAGAGGACTTGAAACATTTTTTATAACCATTCAGTCGCACAAAGAGACACGATGAGTTTAAAGGCCCCCGGTAAAACACAAAACAGATAAAAAGAGGCGAGACAGAGGGGAGGGAGAGATAGAGAGAGAAAGAAAGAAAGAAAGATATATATA
>NW_004797673.1:658550-661128 GCF_000002075.1 Aplysia californica
GGGGAGGGAGGAGGAAGGGCAACAGCTCACCTGAATTGGAACTAGAACTGGCCGAGTGTTTAAGAAACACCAATTTGTGCAAAAAGGTTCAAGTTTTGAAAAAAGATTGTCAAGATGAATGAATAAAAAAGTGTTTTCATACCCCAAAGGAACCACAGATTGTCAGAGCTCCAAGTAGTCCCTCCTTCCCTCGCTCCAATAATAACCTAGCCCTCTTCCAAGCTTATTCTCCACCCTCGCCCACGCCCCCCCCAAAAAAAAACAAAAAAAAAAACAACACAAAACAAAAAACAAACAAACAAAAAAACCCCCCAAAAACACAAAACAAAACAACAACAACAAACAAACAAAACCCATCCTTTTAACAATGATATGTTAAACTAAAAATTGATGTCATTTAAAGTAAATTCATAAGAAAAATCGGGCAATATTGCAAACTATACCTTATGAACTGGATTAACATAATTTAGAAGGTAGGCTTAGACCATGCCCTGTCATGGCCAATCCGTGCTAAGACTGATACAACATCCTATCAGAAAGACCGATATACTCGATGAACATTCTTCCTACACGAAAATCAACCTCAGGTCTTCTCAGTGTAATGGCAAAGCTCCTAACCACAACACAAGGAAAACCGGTTATTGAGACTCTTGTGCTAGTACTTTAAGCTAAAATTTGAATTCTTGGCGCTCATATGACCTTATGCAGTTGCGAGCGCCGTAAAACCTCTACTAAAACTAAACATAAAATTAGAAATAGAGAGGCATATGCATGATTATGTATCTGCAGTTCTTGTCAGTCCTATGCACGTCTTTTAGGGTTGCAAAAATTACACAAAATAAAGAGTGCCTTCGTCAGTTCTAGAAAATTACAGTGTTTCTTTCTATAAACGACAGAGAATAAAAAGGCGTTTGGTTAACCCAGTTGCGTCATTTAACCATGTTTATACCGATTTGGTTTTTGGGTTTTGGGGGGTTTTGTTTTGGGTTTTCTTGGTTTATAAATCCTAAATAATGCTAATCTCTGTAATTTGTCTATCCCAAAACGCTCGACTGAAAGAGAAACATTGTTGTCATCTTCAAATAGCAGCGCACATTTATTGACACAGTGCACCGTTTAATGAAGGTGATTATTGCTATTTCCACAATGTAAAACACTTGTTAAAAATACTGTGCAACGGGCTTTTTTTGTGTGCTTATTGTAATTTTCGCGTTTTGCCCAATTCGTTTTTCGGGAATGATTTCACTGTTTGAGCCTCCCAGTGTCGTGCCTGTCGTTTGACGTACTCTTAGATGCACACATGTACATATTGTTTTTCCTTTTTTTTTTTCTTTTGTTTCTTGCCTTTTTTACTTTTATAGCAATCTCATTTTAAAGTGCAACGGAACTCTAATGCCTTGTCGTGTCGTGACGTGACATGTTGGAGAAGGGTGAAGAAAAAGAGTAATGGAAAAACGGAAGATGAAAAAGAAACAAACAGGCGTACAAGTAATGACAAAATAAATAGTTGTTTTGACACACACAAATAGCACCTTAGACTTAACACTTCACGAAGGAGCTTACCTAACGGGTATCTTTTTAAAAAAATCTCACGAAAATCGCGAAATCACGTAAAGGCGCGGAAAACAAAAGCAAAAATAATATACAGCAGTCTCTTTGAAGTCTTAGTCACAAACCACGCCCTTTCGAATTACATTTTGAAAACGTTTTTTGTTTTGTTCCCTTCTGTATTTGTCTACGCTTTTTTCTTTCTTTGAAAAGTTACAGATTTGGTCCTCTGACCGATGTGTGGAAAGGCAGCAACAGCAGCAGCAACATCGACAGAAACTTCAATAATCTGTCTCAACAGTGCATCGACGGACGGGCTCTGCAAAGACGGCCATCCTGCTAAGTCCTTTTGGGAGGGGAGTTCTCGAAGTGGACTCACGGGGAAATGAGGCTGCGGGGAAAAGCTGGGAATCCCCGGACCCACACGCTGTGTATCCCTTCTCCAACACGGGGATCCCTGCTGGGATATCGGGTAAACATTGAACAGGATTGAAAACTAAGACCCCCCTGGACCGTTCAAAAGAGCCGGAGATTTTTCTGTGGAGGGAATGTTCTGCTACTTAATTTTATCGTGTCCAGAGATGGATGATGGGTGTGTGTATAGGTGGAAACTGTGTGTGTGCGTAAAGAGAGGGAGGGGGAGGGAGATGGTGGGAGATGGTGTGGGGGAGGGGTGGGAGTATCAAGGTTAAAATCTTTTCGCGCAAGTTTTTGGAAATGATCGACCTTGCTAAAGGTCAGTGTTCGTATTCGAGTTGGGTTTTGAGGATTATTCTCGTCAAACCTCCTCCACTCATTTACATGTAGTTTAACAACAGCGTCTACGACGACGACAACAACAACAACAACAACAACAACGACAACAACGACGACCGTGACGACGACGACGACGACGATACAAGAATAATAAAAACAAAATAAACAACAATAACAAAAACAGCAACAAGAATATTACACTTATGAGGACATTAACTATAGGACGTGCTCTATTTCAGTGAACACTTTTTATTTTTCGATTCCAAACCCCCCC
>NW_004797673.1:661228-662331 GCF_000002075.1 Aplysia californica
GGGTTGGTAAAAAGTGTTTTACGTCGCGCGCAACTGTATAAGGTCATATGAGCGCCGCGGGACACATTTAACATTTTCAGTTGGTAGGAAATTTTGAATTTTGCGCGGGTGACGGCCAAAGCCTACTCGTATCGATTTTTGGACCTCTAAGGGATCTTTAACGTGCGCAACTTGTAAACGGGACTTTCGAGATTTTTTGCCCTTGTCTGAGAAGGCTAGGTGTATATCTTTCCTAACAGAAGATCAGGGGCGTAGCTTTTAGACAGCAGTAAGAAGGAGCCAATGAGTAGCAGTAGAAAAGCTGCAGAGAGAGCCAGGAGCCCAGAGGAGGTGGCAAAGGAGGTGAAGGGGTGTGGGCAGAAGGTGGAGACGAAAGCAGAAGACAGAACATTGTTAGAGAGCAGGAAAGGATGTGAAAGGAGAACATTTTTAGAGAAGAAATTTTTCCGTCGCTATCTGGGTTTGAACCCGGGACCTATTGAATGAGAGGCGAACACCTTAACTCTAGGCCACGAGAGCCCCCTTCACTGTTTTCAGTCTAGGGTACTTGAGGATTTTAAATGTTCAGCAGCTTAATCAGGACCATAAACATGTATTATATTATAATATCCCAGATCGTGCACTCCAACGGATTTCCGGTTCATTATGGGGGACATTGCTCGACTCAATTTGAGCCAAAATGAAGAGCAATGGAGGAAATTTATCCTATAGAGGATTTCTGTATCTCACTCAGACAGGATTATCCATGATACTGAGTGATAGGTAGGATTATAGCTGTTATAGGCCTATTATCTGATTTGTGCAGTGACGGGGGCGGAAAATATTTACAATCAAAATATGCAAGAAGAAGAAGAAGAAGAAGAAGAAGAAGAAGAAGAAGAAGAAGAAGAAGAAGAAGAAGAAGAAGAAAAAAAAGAAGAAGAAGAAGAAGAGCAAGCACAAAAAGAACAAGAAGAACAAAAAGGAATTGGGTGTGTCTGTGCGTGAGTGTTTGTTTCTGTGTGTATGCATGCGTAGGTAAGTTCCATTTTTTTCAACCAATACATACTTTTCTTCTTCTTCTTCTTCTTCTTCTTCTTCTTCTTCTTCTTCTTCTTCTTCTT
>NW_004797673.1:664074-677616 GCF_000002075.1 Aplysia californica
CCCAACATTCCCTCACAACCTTTTTCATGTTTCCCGTCAACGTAAACAATTCAATCTCAAGGGGAAGTAAGCAACAACAAAAATTCTTTTACCTATCATAAGATCAAGGATGTGGCTGAAAGACAGCAGTATGAGAGAGCCAAGGAGAAGCAGAAGAAAAGCTGAAGAAACAGTCAGGAGCCCAGAGGAGGGAGCAAAGGGGGTGAGGTGTGGGGGCAGAAAGTGGAGACGAAAGCAGGCGACAGAACATTGTTAAAGAGCAAGAAAAGTGGTGAAAGAACACATTTTATTTTAGAAAAGAACATTTTCCGTCGCTGTCCAGATTCGAACCCCGAACGTAATGAATCAGACTCGAATATTGTAGCCTCTCGACCACAGGAGCCTCCTCAGTAAAAAAAAAAGGTTATGAAAAATCTTATTTATAACCTCTCTGGCTGTAACAAAATCATTATACAATGGCATAACTTGGAAGGACGATCGATAAAGAGAGTATTCATTATTACAACTTAGGATCTAAGTACAACTGAGGCATTTGTGTACACTACGCATTACAAAGTTTCATTGGCTCAGTACCCAGTGTTGCGAAATATAATGTGAAAAATGTTGAACTTCATAAATGTCAAGGTTTAGCCATTACAATTCTTTGAAAATGTTTACAACAACTCCAAATAATCTAACGATTTTGACAGATCAGATAGAACATCAATTGGTTTCTGAGCCCATGATCTTCGTAACTCAAAACGGCCAAAAATGTCAATTTGAACTCGGGGAATTACTCCACCCTACCTTCCCATGGCTCTCCGTTAGCCCAGTTGGTATCATACTAGACCACGGAGCGGATTGCCCTGGTTCAAATCTCAAACATTGGCATTCTTGAACTCTGGTTGTTTTGTGGAGTTTCTACCGGTCTGAAATAATTTTATGGCTCGTTCCTCACGGAGAAGGACGTTACATTTGGAGGTCACATCTCTTGAATAAACTAATAATGCTAATAAAGGTGTTCAATTTATACATTGTTTTACTACACGCCCACTCACTCATACAACCGATACCCTCTCTCCCTCAGCGCCAGCACAACATCTTCTAATACAATGAAGTATTGATGAGTCAGATTTGGAGGGCAACACATTCCAATAAGACAGAGGGCAACACATTCTAATAAGCATTACAGCAAGATGAATGGCAACACATTCTAACAAGACGGAATACAGTAGGATTCATTTGCATAATCCTTTTATCTCTACGGTTTGGAAGATAGACACACATAAGCCTATCCATTATTCCTCCATTGATTTATGCACGCTGCATTAACAGCCGTTTTCACACATGGCATGAAAGATACTAATGCCGGTGCGTCTGTTTATCGCTAGGGATCCCAATGAGCTCACAATTCATCGGACCGTTTTCATGCATTAATAATAAACAATGACACACGGTACCCGACGACTCTCTGGAGATTTGTGCGCGTGCTGATTGCATGCTCGTTCATACGACGAGTTGTTAACTCTTGTAGGACATAGCAGACATAATATTTTAGGGTGAGGCATGTGCAGTTATTGGTATCAACTTAAAGCTTGTTTATTTGTCTTGCTTTCAATGAAAACGTAACCCATCTATCACGAATATAAGTCGAGATATTTGCGATTGAAGGAGGTTGGTGGGGGTCGCCTGGTTTCTGGGCAAACATTAATGACAAAGTGGACGCCAAAATTTGGTTACTTCCACCATGGAGACGAAAAATATTACATTTTTTGTGCCTCTAATCAACGTTTCTCAGCAAAATCCACACCGAAATATGCTTTAAATGTACATACGTTGTGTGCATGTTGGGTAAAAAACAAAAATTCAATACAAATTGCCAAATCATAGGAAAATGTCAGTTTCTTCGATTTGATTTATTGATGTGTGCCTGATTTCACAACGATGCCTCCCATATTAAAAGGCAACCCTAGAATTACAAAGTTCTATCTCTGCTCAGTACCTAGTTTTGATAAATTTGACGTTAAAAATGTAAACTAATTTTCACAAAAGGTAATTTTTCGAATACACTTATCTTTGAATATTTTAATAAGACTGTGATTTATCTTACAATTTTCATAGTGCAGATAGAACATTTATTTTTGGTTTATGATCTCTTAGTTTTAGTTAGTCAAAACGGCCAACAAATCGCGACCTCGGTGCTTTCTTCTCGTATCTCCATTTTTTTATAACAGTGAAACCAGTTCATAAAAAAGAGTGAGCTTAAGAAGAAATCACGTATTCACTGCTAAAAAAATGGAGATAGGACAACAAAGCACTGAGGTCGCGAAAAGTCAGATAGAACTTTGTAATTCTAAAGTATCGATGTTTAAACGATCAGCTGCAGACCAAATGTCGCGTTGAGGCTCGCTTTGAACAACCATACTACGCAAATCAGAAAATCGATTTTGCAAGTTTCCTAGAATGCATATCGTTGCCTGAGTTTTTAAAGTTTGAGATTTTTTTAAAAACCTAGTATTGCGTATTGAGCATTACGTATAAATAATGAAATATATCCGGCAAGGTTTTTTTTTTCTAAAGTGCCCTTAAACACACATTTTCAGTGAGCTAATGAGATTGAGTAGAAAGAAAAAGTCAGTGAAACGTACGTTGCACTTTGGCCGCAATGGATTCTCTGAGAAGAATTCATTTATATATTTATTTATTTATATATTTGTTTATTTATTTATACATGTATATTAAATAATTTTTTTTCATGCTGCTGTTTATATCACCACCATCACTCAAAATAATCGACATAATCTCTCCACACGGGAATGGAACTCAGGCCTACTGCGTGCAACAGCAAAGCGCCTAAACACCACACTATAGACACAGATAATTTAATATTGTGGATTTTTCTGAAAGTCGTTTATTAAAGGCACAAAAAATGTAAAATTTCAGTTACCACGGACTCTTAAGCTAAGGAAATAACTAACCTTTAGCGGCCATTTTCTCACTAATTTTACCTCTGAAAACCTTCTTCATTTGCAAATATCTCGACTTGTACACAAGATAAATGGATATTTTTTTCATCCAAATGAAGACAAGTGAACAAACTTTAAGATGATACCAATAACTTTACATGCTCCTAAACTGACGAGGGCCTGATTCCGCCACGCTGCCTCACATATTGTTGCCGTGAAAATAAAAGGTGTGCAGAAAAAAATACCAGTCACGAAGGTATAAAAATTATACTGCTTAGTTGGTATCTAAAACTAAACCTAGGTTTAGAATGAGAAACATTCCAACACCAGAAAGCTACGTAACTTTTCAATGCTAAATAAAATCTGAAAACCTATTTGGGAAGTGGTTTATACATTGTACAAATTGAACATAAATTTGGTGCCCCCATTATCCGGTTCCCAAGAAAAACAATTCTAAATTCCGCTTCTCAGAAGAATGGGTGCTAACCCGGCTCTATACTCGAGAACTATGGGCCAAAGAAGATACATTTTTTTTCTGTTCCTCGTGCTAACCAGTGGCAGGACGGGGGTGTACAGGTTAATTATTGACTTTACTGGACGGCTTAACGACTTCTGTGGACACAGGCGTGGCCTCGTTTTTTGGTGGCTTTTTTTTTTCTTCGTTTTTTTCTTTTTTCTTTTTTTTCTCTTTATTCCTCATTTACTGAAACAAAAACAAAAACGGAAAAAACAAAACAAAAAGTAACAGTTAAAACAAAAGCAAAATATAACGAAAAGCTTGGCCCTGCACAATGGCAATAAGCAATGCATTTTTTGGTCGAATAGTCTGCGTTGGTGTAATAGTTTATTACATCTAGTAATTTCATAAAGGTATATTTGTGGGTATTAATTTATGTATTTGTGAATGTAATATATAATATGGTCGCTTTTACCGACAAACGGGCTAACCCAGATTTCGAGGGTTTCCAGAAATCTTGACCCACACCAAAAGTGGGCATTACCCTACCTATAGGAGAAGGTTGATTTCATTGGTATGTATATTTGTTTGGTTATAGAGAAAACTTTCCTTGTCTTTAAAAGAAACTGAACAAGGGGCAAAAACTTTACCTTCAATTTTCTCAAAACAGCGCTTTTTTCGGGATACCCCCTTGTGTTTTAAAGCGACCACATTATAATATGCTTGTCATTAAAACCCAGATTCCCCTAAGGGGATAAACTGATTATAAACCGCCCTTTAATTGATCTATTATCACAAACCAGCCGGCCTCAACAACCAACCAACGTGAACAATTACACTGGAGCAAGGCTCTGTTTAGCACTAACTCGATTCTTTTCTTTCGGTTTCAACGTAAATCACTTTAAAAGCAAAGAATTCCTGGTGCGAAACAGACTTTAGTTAAAATGAATAAACTGGAAGTGTACGGAAAACGTACATTAATCAATGTAATGGTTTGGGGCTCATACTGAAGATATTTCAATATCCTGGCAGATGTCAGTGATGAAATTTATAATAATAATGATAATAATAATAATAATAATAATAATAATAATAATAATAATAATAATAATAATAATAATAATAATAATAATAATAATAATAATAATAATAATAATAATAATAAGTTACATTAATTATAATAATGACAACAAAAGTATTTTTTAAATAATAATAAATAAGTAAAAAATAAACGAAATAAAGAAAGAAAGTAAGAAAGAAAGAAAGAAAGAAAGGAAGAAAGAAAGAAAGAAAGAAAGAAAAGAAAGAAAGAAAGAAAGGAAAAAAGAAAGAAATACGTAAATAAATAAATGAAAAAGAGTTTGTTTAAAATATTATTTTAACCCTCTTTGCCAGAGTTCGCAGCAAGAAGTATAATCGAAACGCACCGACGTATTGTTAATTCAAACATAATCTATAGATATCATGCAAGAATAACTGTATTTTGTTGCTTATTTTGTATTCTTCTTTTAGTTTTTTACTTTTTTAAAAGTTTTATTTTGTTTTCTTACATGTTTTTGGGTTTTTTTAAATATCAATTAATACAAACAGGAAATGTTTGTTTGGGTTGGGTTTTTAAATCATTTTTTAATTGGGATTGGGAAGGGGGGGGGGTCGGTGCTTTTTCTTTCTTTTTATGGTGGGGGAAAGGGGGGTAAGTTTTTTATTTTTTTATTTTCGAAGCAGTGAAGAAACGTGTTATTCGAGTTAGACCGACCGAAGAGTGACAGGAACGACAGAGAGTAATTTACTGAGATACTTAAGACCTAATTAAAGAAAGCCTCCTACTTTCATGTTCACTACTAACATTTACAGCTGCCCTACTTTGAAACGACTTGAAAATAAAGCTGCACTCCATGGAAAATTTGCTTATAAAAACGTCATTAATTTCTGTTAAACGCACCGGTATTTACGTCTTTATATAATCACGACTTGTTTATACCAATCCTTCTATCATTATACAATTTTTATGTTATGGATTTATTTTTCTTGTACAATTATTTAGATACACAGCTTTCATAATTCGTATTCAGAACAAGCACTACAAGTGCAAGTGCCTATGATTAAAGCGCAAGGATATTATTATTGTTGGCTTGCTATGACAGTCGAATCTGATGCCTTAACTGCCACTTGTCCAAGACAATCACCTATACAAGTTCCACTTCCAACTTCCCTCTTGAGTTTTTTTTTCCGACATCGTAATGACACTGCCTGTAACAACAGGCAAGTTTGATGGAAAGAGAGGCAGAGGCAGACAGAGGGAAAAGATACTGGACAAGATGACAACATGGCTAGGAGCAACAAGAACAACAGACACAATTGCTGCAACGCAAGACTGAGTGAAGTGGAGGTCCATGATCGCCCACGCCAGTCGGCAAGGCACCGGATGATGATGAATGATACTGCCCAAAACGTCTACCTGCCTATCACAACCACTTTTCTCTTCGACAGAGGGGGGTCGTCAAGGACATTTTCGACTGTAATGCTATAAGGGTCCCTCACAAATTGCCAAGCTTAAGAAATGTCCTAAGACATAAAGTCTTTTTAGTTTCAGTAGTTTTACGACGCTTGCAACCGCATAAGGTCACATGGACGCCAGAAGATTAGAGGTGTTACAAGAGAGTAATAAACATAAAAAAGAAGAAGGGGAGAAAAAAACGATAGATCTTTGATAGGAAAGAAGGAGCAACCCACTCCAGAGCACCCGCCAACCACCCATACAGTATAAGTCCAATTGAAGGTAAATTCTTGGATAATCCTGAAATCGCGTATTTTATCTCTACATTAAGATATAATGTCTAAGCTAACAAATAGTAAAAGAATTATGATCTGTCAATCAGAAAAATAGAAAGATAGATAGATAGATAGATAGATAGATAGATAGATAGATAGATAGATAGATAGAGAGATAGATAGAGAGATAGATATATAGATCGATCGATCGATAGATAGATAGATAGATAGATAGATAGATAGATAGATAGACAGATAGATAGATAAATAGGTAGATAGATAGATAGATAGATAGATAGATAAATAGGTAGATAGATAGATAGATAGACAGATAGATAGATAAATAGATAGATAGATAGATAGATCGATAGATAGATAGATAGATAGATAGATAGATAGATAGATCGATCGATAGATCGATAGATAGATAGATCGATAGATATATATATATAGATAGATAGATAGATAGATAGATAGATAGATAGATAGATAGATAGATAGATAGATAGATAGATCTCTTTTCACAAGCATTGCCTACCATTTATCTTTTCTCTTGGGGGCTCTTCACCTTTATCTTTTTCCCGAGAGGGAGAGGAGGTGGGGGTTGTTGCGGTGTTTTTGTTGTTATTGTTTTTATTTTATTGTTATCTTCTTTTGGGGTAAAAGGTTGTGTATCTTTTTAAACATTATATTCCCATCTTGCTTTGTGCTTTCTTACTTGAGTTCTGTTTTGCATGTTGAATTTTTGTTATTTTCTTGTTGTTGTTGGGGGGGGGGGGGGGTTGTGCCTTTTGTTTTCAAGTAAAAAATCACAAGTTATCTTTTTCTAAGGAACGGTTGGGTCGAGACTGAAAAAAAAGGGGGTGGAGGGGGGTGGGGGTAGGGAAACTATTTCGAAAGAACAAAAGTGGAAGCGCTGAATGAACTACATAATTAAAAGTCAAGAGGCCACTCCACCTCTACAATCATTATCTACATCTCAGCAGTGCGATAGAAATAGGTTAGAGTATGGCTTGTCAAGTGGAATAGACTACTGTATTCAAGAACAGGCTTATTAATATGTTCTCTTTTCCCCCTCGTTTATGATAGGCTGATGAGGCGCAATTAATTGTGAACTTAACCAAAATATGAGAAGCTGAAGGCTCGAATTCTGGAGATTTTTGTATTTGCAATAATTTTCGGAGAGCAACAGACATTTTCCAAGATTCTGGTCGGAGTTCATTTCATTTTTAGAGCTTGGGCTATATCCTCGAAACTACATATCGTAGGCCAGCTGTTTAGATGTACTATGCCTAATTGTTTTGTCGTTATTATCATTATTATGTTTATTATCTTTATTATTGTTATAATTATTATTATTATTATTATTATTATTATTATTATTATCATCATCGTAAATATTAATTACTATTATATTATTATTAGATTTTGTTGGGGCTTTTTATCATATTTTTTTCCATTTTCTAATCTATGGCGTAGGTTGCGTGGACCCTTTTATTTTGGTAGAAATTCAAATTCTGAATGTTTTGGAAAACAAGAGGACGTGCATGGTGTGGGTTTAATTATTTAAAAATATTGAACAGTTTCTGTCTTACTCCTGAACAAAAAATATTTTACAGTGAACAGACACTTACTGAGGCTGAAAGGAATACGTTACACCAGCAGATAGACAAAGACATTAGTGGTAAAAATTCTCTCCACATGGGAATCGACATTCGAATCTTTATTTCATGTTTATTTAGTGGGTTAGATTCGGAAGATGTGAGGACAAAATAAGACTGTCGACAATAAGTCGCGACTGTAGTGGTAAATTAGAGCTATTCCTGATAGACTAAGCCATGAGTTCTGGGTTATTGTGCTAAAGGCCCGCGGGCAGCTTATAGGTTTCATAATCGAGAGAGGTAAAACATAACAAAAAGCTATGAGACGTTTTCATGTAGCAGGTTACTCAACAATTTTAACCCCTTCACTACTACGCGACGTAGGACACATGGCTCCTTCTTGTGCTTTGAGTGTCCGTACATGTAACGTAATGTACATATGTGTTTCAGTGTGTTAAGTCAGGTGATGTAGAAAGTATTTAGCTTTAAATGTTTAACGCTGCATAAGTCGACCCAGAGTCGGTCTCTCTGGTTGGACTATATGAATAAGCGAAGTCTTGTGTTATACCACCCTCCTCCCATTCCCTATCACTCCCCTGTCCCCACCCCTTTCATATTTGGATACGTCATGTGATATCACACTAGGTTAATTCCAATTGACTACTTTTTGCGATGCAACCCAAGTATAAGGTTAATAGAACACTATTTACGCAATAGTATGTAAGCATCTGGTACGCTCTTCATTTTCTGGCCTTATTTCTGTACATTATTTATATGTCGGTTTTTTAAAATATCGCTACATGTAGGTAATTAGATTTTCCTGACTTAACCCAGCAATTTGCGTGGCTAAGGGGAAAAGTCTGAGAGTCTGTAGGAGAGGGCAAAGTTTGTAAACACAATGAAACGTACAGTCGAAAACAGGGAATGGGCCAACGGTTTGTAAGAGCAGAGCAAGAACCTACTTGAGGGGGCAAAGTAAGAGGAATGGCCAGCTACTGGGACCGGCACTTACACTACCTATTTGTGTTGCAAGTGCCGTAGAACAGTGACTAAAAATAAACTAAAACTAAAAAACGACGGGGTTGGCAGCATGAGTTAATGGGGGTTTTTTTCTTTCTGATTTAGTGAAGCAGGAAGAACTCTATTGGCTCGTAATATCGTAAGTAGTCTTGTTTATTTTTTTTAAATTCTTAACTTTATGATAATTTAATATTATAGAAAAAAACACACGTGCGAATCAATTGCTTTAACTATTAATAGTATTATAATAAAGTAAAACAAACATAATAGTTGTTTGTCGCCAAAGGCTCACACCTAAAGAAAGAAAATCATTAAATTTGGTAGTTAGATTGCGTCATTGATAAGCCCTTCTTCTTTTCATTTCCTCTGTTGTTTCTGTCTGTTTGCATTACTCCTTCTAGGTGCCATATGGTCGGTATTGCATAGAGGCTCTTTTCACGGCTAAATCGAAAACGCCCAATAAAATCTTAAGATGCACCCACTATAAGGCGAACTAAAGCGCGTTAACAACTTCTGCTCTTTGACAATAATAGAGTCCTGCGTACGGCAGGTTCAACTTATCGTCCTCCCCCTACCCATCCCCTCTTTCCACCCACCCCAACCCTTTGTCTCCCATCCTCTGTCATTAGTTTTCTCAATCATCACAGAGGTTGCTCGCTTTTGATCATAATCGTTTTCTTCAGCAGTTTAGTTTTGTTTTAGTGAGAGTCTTATTAAACTTGCAACACAAATAGGTCATATCGGTGCCGAAGATTAGAAATGCTACTACTAGACAGCAATCAGGCTGACAGCAATATACCGAGAAAAGGATGAGAGACAAGGATGGTAGACGTTTGATAGAATAAAAATAATAACAACGGCAAACCACATCAGATCTCACGCCAACCAGTCACCTTCTTGCAGAAAATGATTTGAAATAAGAACTGAAAAAAAAAGCGAGCAAAGAAGAGGTGAAATAATACCTATGCCAAAAGAAGTTTTAGTGTCCTTCTTTTCATAACCTCTATTGAATATGTCGGTTCGTTTTACTCTTCTGCGCCTGATATCACGGGTATCGCATTGAGGCGCATTTTCTTTTCCTTCCCTTTTATTAGAATCCGAACTTTAAAAAACAACCAAAGAACTAGTGAAAATAGAAGTAGTAGAAATAGTATCTGTATCATAATATGGAATACTAGCGCCTTTTTTCTTTTCATTTCTTCTGTTGTTTATATCTGTTTCACTTCATCTGTGCACTATACAACGCTTTAAAAAAAATTAAAATCTGAAACATTCAAAGAAGTAGTGGAGACAATACCTGTATCAACAGAAGTCCTAGTGTCCGTTTTCTTTTCATTCTCTTTGTTGTTTCAATCTGTCCGTCTGTTTTATTTCTTCTATGCACGATGTGACGCCTAAAAATATTAAAATCCGAACTAAATAACACACAAAAAAGAAGTAAAAACAATACCTGTATCAACAGAAGTCCTAGTGTCCTTTCGTCAAAGCGGTGCTGGTGTCGGCGTGAGCACTGAGCAAGCGCGTCCGCACCGAGAAAGCGCGTGCGCGCGTGTGTTCAATGCGAGGATTCCAACAGAAAGTTGTGGAAACGAACCAGTTCGGAGTGACGAGGAGGCGACAAACGGTCCCCACTCCCGCTCACACACACACACACACACGAGTGGAGAGAGGGCATACAGTTTCCATTCCCCTTCTCGTCACCAACATCCTCTTGTATTCCCCTTTCTGAAACTTTTCCCACCCAAACCGCAAGATATCGACCTTTCCGTATGTCGCAGTGGAGTCGTCAGACTCGATTTTTTGTAATGTATCGAAGCGATCTTATGATTTATTCGACTTTTAAAATCTTTGGCACGTCGTGTTAGAGGTAGGAGAGAGACGCTGAAAGTGACATGGAGACAGGGAGACAGAGGCACTCACTGAGAGAGTGAGTGAGTGAGTGAGAGAGAGAGAGAGAGAGAGAGAGAGAGAGAGAGAGAGAGAGAGAGAGAGAGACCAAGTGACATTGTGACAGAGCGACAGAGACACCAGTTGATAAATAAATAGATAGACATCTAGCGAGAAAGACAATTAGAGAGGAGAGAGATGGGCGGGCAGATATAGATATTGAAACAGAGAGGACGAGACATTGAGGGAGGGAAGGGGAGAGAGAGAGAGGGGGAGAGAGAGAGAGAGAGAGAGAGAGAGAGAGAGAGAGAGAGAGAGAGAGAGAGAGAGAGAGAGAGAGAGAGAGAGAGAGGCACAAGTCGGGAGCACAAATTGGTTGTTTATTTTTATTTTTTTTATCGCCTTTAAAAATGCAAAAGGATGACACTTAGAGGACTAAATTCTACAATAAAATTTGTCATTAAAATTCAAGAAATCTGAAATTCTTTTTCGCGTGCAGAAGTTGCAGTCGCAGTGCCTCTCTCTGTCTCTCTCTGTCTCTTTCACACTCTCTTTTCCCCTCTCTGTTTCTCTGTCTCTGTCTGTCTGTCTGTCTGTCTGTCTGTCTGTCTGTCTGTCTGTCTGTCTGTCTCTCTCCCTCTCTCCCTCTCTCTCTCTCTCTTTCTCTCTCTCTCTCTCTCGGTGTTCCCCATCTCTTTCTCTTTCCCTCCCCGTCCTCTCTCTCTCTATCTGTCTCTCTCTCCCTCTCTTTCTCCGTGTCGGAAATTTGGGAACGACAGTATATTTCTATTTTTCTAATGGCTTTTGGCTGATTTTGTCGTTTTCTTCGTCCAAGATATGAGAATTGGGAGTTGGGGAATTCTGCCACTCGGGGACACGAGGTCATGGAGTCGTAAGTGGCTGTCGTTTTGCGTCGCTTTCCTGCGCCGGAATCTGACAACTGATCCCCCGAGGGAGATGAGAAGTGCTCGTGGAAGCTCAACACGCGAAATGAAGGCTTGTTATGTCAAGTGCTTACTGGGGGAAAAAGAAGAAAAAAGAAGCCTGGAGTGCGTTATGTGGTCGGATTGACTACTATAGAGAAACGTGTGGGTGGATAATATGTGTGTGTGTGTGTGGAGGGGGGCATGTGTGTGTGTATGTCTGTGTGTGTGTGTGTATGTATGAGTGTATGTGTGTGTGTGTGTGTGTTTGTGTGTGTGTGTGTGTGAGTGTGTGAAAGGGGGGGGGGGCGAGGAGCAAGGGGAAAGGGGGATGATACAAATTTGGAAAGGGCGGGGTTGTTATCGTTTGTAGTGTTTGGCGAAAACAGGCAAATAAGTAAGAAATTTGGTACACACACATACTCACATACATACACACACGAAGACACACACACACACACACACACACATACACCAAAACACACACACGTGCACGTGCACACAAATACACATGCACACAAGCACACATACGAACACTCACTCTCAGTCTTACTCGCCCACACGCACACACTCACACACACAAACACACACACACACATACACACAAACAAACAAAACACACACGCATGCACACACATATACATACACAAACGCACACAAACACACATACGCGTGTGTGTGTTTGTCTTTTACACTCACACACACACACACACACACACACACACACACTCCCCACAAACACACGAGCGCTAGCTAGAGTCATAATTCGAGACATAGATGACAGTTCTAAAAGCTATAGACGGAACTGCAGTAAAAAGAGAATTAGAGCAAATTCTCCAATTCCCAATTTCCCCAGGACTTAAAGTAAAGAAAACTCAGAGACAAACGTGAGGCATCGTGGGAATACCAGGCGCTCGTGAAAATCTTGAAATCGAAGAGACTGGCTCACTACCGCTTGTTTATCGTCTTTTTCTTAGATTGTTTGTTTGTTTGTTTTCTTTTGTTTTGTTTTGGCTCAGTGCTTTTTATACCCATCTCAAGCCACATTTTTGTTTTCATTTTTCTCGTAAACGTAGAACAAGAGGACTAAAATATGCATTTTCATTTTCCAAGGTCATTACACCTTGGATGTCATCAAACTTTGACGGCCATTTTTTTTCTCTAATTTTACCTTAGACCTCAGGCGAACCCCACCTTCTTACATGGCAAATATCTCGACTTCTCTTCAAGATGCAGGAGTATTTTTCTATGAAATGCAAAGCAAATGAAGAGGCTTTCTTTCAGATGACACCAATAACTCCATACTGTGCCCAATAATTGACGAGAGTCTGATTCCTCAGCGTCGGGACACTGACCATAAAAGTCCAGCCACCGCTCAGATGAAAACTGTAATCTCATACCACAGCAGTCTAGACGAAGCCATTAACTACAAGTTTAAACACATCATACTTCCGGTTTGTCGGCGCCGATTTCACAGACTGTTTAGGGGTGAGTGTCGATTTCAATTTCAACTGTAATAAGCCGTTTTATATCCGGCTCACCGTATTTCCGATCATTTCAGTTCAAATTCTTAACCCACTAAGTCTTGATAATGTGGGGTATTGAATGTGAGGAATATATCTCATACCAGATCACTAACTTGAACCCAGTGAAAGGGGGTCTCAAACTTGCCGACTTCATGGATTTCACATCAAAGTTACGAGCGTAAGTGCTTGTGTAGCCCGCACGTTTTTGTGACAGGCTCCTTCTTGCCGTTGTGTTGTCCCGAGTTTCTGTTTCGTGTCTTTTCTTTTCTTTCTTTCTTTTTTTTTTTTTTAGAATTAATCACTTCTAGTCTACCATAGATCATGCCAGTGGCAGTTTCCGGTGGCGTTTGACGACAATTTTCAAACGTGATTAAAATTGCAAGGTTGATTTTTGTAACATGCACACACACA
>NW_004797673.1:678884-679920 GCF_000002075.1 Aplysia californica
GGGGTGCAGATTTTTTTTCATAATTCGAAAGCATGAGAAGAGGTGATGGAAAGGAACCTTAGACTTGAACTAGATCTAATTATGATATTTATTTATCCTGGATCGGCACTGTTATGGCCGCCGCTCTTTTTTACCTATAAAAACTTCTCTATCCTATTATGATACACGCTTTTTATGGGAGGAGGTTCCAAATTTTGGGACCATGGTAAGAAAAAGCTCTTTTACCCAATTTGTTAGACTTTACTGTGGGCATTCTCATGAAATTTCCTTTAAAATAGATCAAATGTCTTGATGGTACAATATGACCCAATACGGTCTTTAAGACATTTTGGAGATTTATTGTTCAAGCACTGGTGACATAAAAGATACATTTTTCACACAGTGCCAGCAGCCGATTCAACTCTCAAACACTAACTACCCGACAAGATCTGTATATAGCCTGGCACACGTATCCATCTCAGCGAGGGAGGAAAACTCGCTTAAAGTGCCTTTCCCTGGGGCACAAAGTTTGGCTCTAGATGGGGTTCGAACCAACAAGCTTCAAGTTGCGAGGCCAACAGCCTAACCACTAGACCACCGTCGCCAGGCACAATGATACCAACTACAGGTTGAGTAACTGTTATAGCAGACCCCCACAGCACTTCAAACTACCTCGGGGCTCGAACCCACAACCTTGATGTTTCGAGCCCAACATCCTATCTACTAGACCACTGACGCAAAGCACATGCTAACTGCTGGTTGAGTAACCGTTATAGAAGACCCCCAGCACTGTCCACAACCTCCTATGTGGTTATCCGAGACGAAAAATAACAGAGACCCAATGCCTTAGTAACTGTGGTGTGCTGTAAAATACATCGGTGTACCGAGGTCTAATGAGCCCTCACAGCCCGTCTGCAGCGGATTATTTACAGTGGGTTTCTGTGTTACACTTACGTAGCAGCCTGACGACGTGATGGCGTTTTTTCATTTTGTTTGTGACAATTTTTTTGGAGTATCGAAGTACTCTAGAAAATGGAAAAGGGGGTCGTCCCCACCC
>NW_004797673.1:682563-683826 GCF_000002075.1 Aplysia californica
GAGGGAGAGAGAGAAAGAGAGAGAGAGAGAGAGAATAGAGAAAAAAAAAAGAAATCAAGCGAGAGAGAGAGACAGAGAGAGACAGAGAAAGCGAGCCAGAGAGAAAGTGAGCCAGAAAGATAGAAAGAGAGAAAAGGGGAAGGGGGGTGGAGGGGTAGCTTAAGGGAAGTAATGCTATTATTGTGCACTTGGAGAAGACGGGCTCCCGTCTACACATCGTCCACATTAGGAGGCAGATCACCCTGGAAGTCATATTGATTTTAACGTTACGACTGACGAGGCGTAAACTTTGGCGAAAAGAATAGCTATGACGTTGACTCCCGAGATGACGTCAATAAATTAGTAACTATATCTATAATTGTACTGAATAGTAGCTTTTCTCTAATACGGGGTGCCTCCTACGGATGGAATCGGCCTAAAAAAAGAAACGTCTTTGTTTTCAGTTCCAGGCGATCGAGTCGGGCGATCGGCCCGATCCAGCTGTAGTGGGCACCCCGTATTACGATGAGACCAGCTGCACACACTGCCGCTTCTGGAGGGGAAGTAAAAGTGGTAGCATCAAAAATATCCCAGAAGCAACAATTTAGCGACGACGACAACAATAGCAACACCTTATGCAACAACAACAACAACAACAACAACAATAGCAACAACAGCAAAAACAACAACAACACAACAACAACAATAGCAAAAACAACAACAACGACAATAACGACAATAATGACATCACCATCACTGCTACCACCACTATCAACAACAACAGCAGCACCGTCGATGACGACGTAAATAACAAAAACAGCAACAACAACATCATTGACAGTGACGCCATCTAATACCACCATCATCACCTCCACCACAAAATCAACAACAACGACAACAACAACAACATGAACAACAATTTCAAGAACAACAACAACAAAACAATAACAACTTTGAGTGATGACGATCAAAGCAGCAACAACAGCAGCAACAACAACAACAACAACAACATCGACGACGACATTAACAAAAAAGAAGACAACGTAATTTACGTCTTCCTCGCAAGCATAATCAAATAAAATTGACCAGTCACCGAGCCTTGCAGGGCAGTGTCAGGTGTTACACGCTTTGATTATAATATACGAGCAATGTCAAAGACACGTAAAATCATTGTCATGACTTAATTTTATATACCTACCGTAAACCCACAAGCTACTTTGCGATTAGGGGGAAAACTGCAAAATACTGATAATTAACTCCTGTCACTCCCCCCCCCCTCCCCCC
>NW_004797673.1:684002-686273 GCF_000002075.1 Aplysia californica
TATCCCAACGCACGCTCCTCTTCTATACCCTGGCCCCTCCCTCTGAAAAGCAAACACATAAGTAAAGAAAAGCACACAAATAAAACAAAAGACTTAAATTAAGAACAAAACAAACAACAACAACATACTACATAAAACTAGATTTAAAACGCGAGCTCTCGGGTTATGATTATTCGTATAAATTGTACAGACACATTTCGAACTTAACTTGGAATTAAAACCTGAGACACTTAAGTCCGAAAGGTGTCAGAAGACGTCGTTATCATTATACATAATCAATAGTTTCAGCACAGAACTAAACTGCATTTATTGTTTTAAGAGGACAGTCATATAGGACTATTGTGTGTGTGCATTCCTGCGTACGTGCGTGTGCGCGTGTGTCTGTGTGTGTATGTATGTGTGTTTTTATATGTGTGTTTGTGTTTGTGTGTGCGTGTGTGTGTGTGTGTGTGTGTGTGTGTGTGTGTGTGTGTGTGTGTGTGTGTGTGTGTTCGTGTGTGTGTCGACAAGCGAGTGTGAGGGTATGGATTTACTATACGGCAACAAATTTGTCTTTACGGAAATCAATAAAACGTTATCTTATCGTATCTTATCTTTTAAGTTGAAAGGGAGAAGAGGGGTTGGTATCGAGGTTTTTTTTCTTTTTCCTGGAATCTTGGATCCCACCCAGTGTGGGCTGGCCATAACAGGCAGGGTCGAAGCCAATCTTCTGAACAATCTAAATTGTGTCGATGGGCGTGTAAAACACCAATATTATTTTTAATTCAAACAACTCTCAGCTATTTCACATACCATATTTCACATAAAGAAGATTGCATTATTAGTTGCAGCCTGAAATATTACATCCACGTGTAGTACACTCGAAAAAGGCATCGGCAATGTCATTTATTGGAAACGGGATAGTTGCCTTCCGGGCAAAAGGCTTCTCCAATTCCTCTTTTAGGAATTAACGAAGGCCAATAAATATTCCCTTGCCAAGCTTTACGGCACTCTACATTCATTGAAGGATCAGGGAAGTGATGCAGGCTGACTGCAAAATATATGGCTGTATTATTTCCTAAATAATTTTCTCATTCATAAACAGATAATTTTGAAAATTGACAGTCATACAGAATAATTTTGCAGACACAAAGTAAAATAAGGATACAGCAAGGTGAAAGTAAGTCCATATTATGTATGTCCATATTATGTATGTCCATATTATGCCGTGGGCGAATTTAGAGTTTTTTAACCGAGACCTCATCAACTTGTTATCGTTTTGTTTTTTATTGAGATGAGGTGATTTTGATGTTGTGCTATTACAATTTTCGTGAACCGTGTATTTTTTAAGAGCACAAATAGCACTTATGTTTGGAAAAGTAGTACTTTTAAAAAAAAGGGAGAGTTAAGTAGCTTAGTTTAACGTGCTGCCATTCAGCGCTTCATTTTGTGGGGCATAACCAACAGATATAAATAGTCACAAGGAAAATAAACAGATAACAACAATAAGATAGTCAGGAAGAACAACTAAAATATTACATTTTTTGATGATCTTCAAGCATGGCTCGATGACACAAGTGGGTTTTTTTTTTTATGAATACCGCCGAAACAGTTCAAGACGGCCACTCTTGAGAAAAGTGGCTATCTAAGACAGGTTGATATCTTTGACAGTGTCAATATAATATATAGACAGTGATCTTGTCAGTTTGTTAGTGTTTGAGCGCTTGACCAGCTGCTTGCACTGTATGGTTCCTGGGAAGCTGAAAATGTTTTTGAGTGTTCTATAGTCTGCTGGGGTAATAATAATATAGTGTAAAGCGCATAGAACTTGCTTTTGAGTGGGGACATGCGCTATACAAATGCTATTTGTTATTATGATCATAATTTTAAAAATAATCTTTAAAAACGCAAAGGAGACGATGAGAAGTAGTCGTTTGTATAGGTGATTGTCTTCTACCAGGTAGCTGTTTGAGCATAAATATTTGACTCAATACCAATTCATTCTAACAATTTCCAGGCGGCAGTATTGCCCTTCATTTAGTGCCCCCCCCCCTTCTCCCCCCAATTATTTGATTAAACTTACGCTTTTATGTACGCACTTTCGTTCGACCTGGTGCAGCGTTCGTTAAAAATGAAGAACCTACGAAAAAAATAAAAACAAACAAACAAAAAAAAAGCCGGGCTTTCGTCCCAAAAGCTCAAGAGAAAACCTTAAATAAAGTGGGCCAATTCTGGGAAGAAGTCGCAGAAAGTGGCAGCTTGTTTGGAGAGAGAGTGGGAGGGGTGGGGTGG